>NW_027185764.1:5423389-5451463 GCF_028583685.1 Petaurus breviceps papuanus
TCTCTCTCTCTCTCTCTCTCTCTCTCTCTCTCTCTCTCTCTCTCTCTGTCTCTCTCTCTTCCTCCCCCCTACTGTATATACTCCAAAGAGACCCTCTGAGGGCTTGAGCTTCTCTAGAAGTAAAATCCATTTTGGGGCTGTTGTAGCAATCCTATTCCCCATTAGACCTGCTCTGTCCAAATAATTTACGGTAATGGAGAACAAAGTGAAATCTTTTGAGTCCCCATCTTGTGACTTTGGTCCATTGCTGCTTTTCCAGCTTCGGGGACCACATGAACAATTTTCTCTAACTAGTACACTGCTCAGGTCATTCCCTTTTTTGTCCTAATATTAAATCCTACATCTCAAATTTAGGTGTACTTAGGAGGCAAGCTTCAAAGCTAGTGCTAGCCAGGCTTAGAAGGCTAGATCCTGGGATCATGAAGCCCAGAAAATCCCTCTTCTCTAATAAGGAGGCAGGGGTTCAGAAGTGACATGTCCATGGCCTCTCTTCTCCAGCCACATAGATAAATATGCAGTTTCTATGTATTTCTCCAAGATACTCTCATCACTGCCCTGGCTGCTACCATATCTTGGTCCAGGAAAACACATTTACATATCTCTGGTCTTTGACCTGTGCTCAGAAAAAAAAAATGTTCAAAAGGCAAATGATACAGCTGTCAATTTAGGTGAGCATATGTTGCTCCCATGTGCTTCTGCCTCATGGAGAAGCAAAAATCTTACCAATACCTGCTGTGCTCTTAAAATCTCTCTAGAAGAAAGATGGAAGGGAAAAGGAGGGGGGGAAAAAGAAGCCCAGAGTCCTCCAAGGGTGAACATTCCTCTGAAAAGGAAAGGCTCCTCCCACAAAATCGAGTTTTCCCAAGTCCAAGACAATTAATCCATCACATGACACCCCCGTCACTGAGATTTAATCAGAAAATGTTTTTGTTCCTCTTGCCAAAACTGCCCCAAGAATTATTTCATCATCCAATTCAATGGATCATTTAAAACCCTAAAGTGCAGGGGAAACAATTACTTTAATATAAATGCACTCATGAAGACCCAAAAAAAAAAGCCACCATAAGGAAGTGGGGGTGGTCTCAAAAGTTCTCTGATGGAATTATAAAATGGTCCTTATGTGCCCCTGGTACAGCTATATTTCAGATCTACTCACTTGAGCACAGTTAACTCATACTTCTCATGGTCTGTTCCATAGTGAGTTCCATTCTCACAGCAGCCCATGTTGTTAGGGTGTTTGTGTTGGGGGAGATGGGAGCGTAAGGTAGACAAAAACTCCCCCAAGTCTACTAAGATCCTGACCCCCAACTGAGGCACTACTAGGCTGCCTGCACCCTCTAGGAGGAGAGATACAATCAAAGGTCTCAAATAAAGGCTCACCTCCTTTGAAGTAAGCTCTTCAAATCAATTAGGAAACTCCCTAGAACAGCTCTTTCCTCAACCATTTTCTTGCATCAAGGCAGACTATCTTAAAGCTTTGTTGATAAAAATGTTAAATGAAGTCTAATTCATTCATTTGCTATTTGTTTTTTCTGCTGTGGCCATTAGTCTTTGCCCAATTTTTATTTGTTTTATTGTTCTCCTCAAATCAGTCAAGATCACTGTCTATTAAGGACTGTGACTGAGCAGGAGTCATAGTGCTGATTGAATTTTTCCTATCTGGGGGCAGGAGAGAGGTCTGAGAAGGCTGTGTGCAGGTAGGGCTCAGAATCATGGAACAAACAACAAGCAATCCAGAACCAAGCAGGTGAGATGTCATGGGAGCCAGAGATAGCAGGTGGGGTCTGAAATAGAAGGAGAATAAAGCCAGGAACTACAACCAGGTCTGAGAAGGAGTTAGTCAGAGGCAAGGTCAGAGGCTCAAGTCCTAATAGTTTGGTCCCAGGCACATAACAGCACATTAAACGAGAGTCCTATTTCTGGTCTGTTGAGCATTGCCAGAGCTCTTGAAATGGGAACTGATTCCATTCACTCCAAATGTATGTTATATAACCTCAAACGACCCCTCACTGCTGTCAAACCTTTTATTCTGTTCCATATCTTTTCCTTTCTTCTCCACTCCCCGTCTTTCCATACTCATAGCAGAAGACTTGTACTCTTACTTTACTGAGATCAAGGCCATCCATCATGAGCTGCTCTAGCTTCCTGCCTCCACATTTCAGAACTCAGTGTCTTTCTTCAGTTCAATTCAAATCAACCAGATTTTTTAACATACCTACTATGTGCCATGCACCATGCTAGGTGCTGAAGATAAAAAGACCAAAAAGAAAAAACAAAACAACAGATCCTGCCCTCAAGGAGATTACATTTCATATCCTTTGTTCATTCTCTCTTCCTTGGCTCCTGTCAGGAAAAGAGGTAGCCTCACTCCTTGAGAAGATTACCCCCCCCCCCAATCCTGTGCTTTAAATCACATCTACCTCCCAGGGGACATGACTCTAGCAAACATCTTGAGTCTCTCCCTCTCACCTCCTAATTGCCTACAAACATTCTCCAGTCTCCCCTCAACTCCCTAAAACCTTTCTTTGGTCCTTCTACACCACAGAACCATCATCTCATCTCTGTCCTCCCCTTTACTGACAAACTTCTTCTTAAAGTAGCTGACATCTCCATTTCTGTACCACCCACTCCTTTAATCCCTGGTCATCCGGGCTCCATGCCAAAATTAGGCATTAGAGTAGACTTTGGGGGAGGGATTTCCCAGTATCTGATGAACTAATTGGATCCTAATTTTTATTGGTTTCCTACAAACATTCTTTTCCCCTAAAAACGCCTTGTAAGGTAGGGAGTATTTCATTTTGGTCTTTGTGTTCTTTATACCTGTCATAATGCCTGTCATTCAGTCAGTCATTTAGTTGTGTCAAACTCTTCGTGATACCATGGACCACAGCATCCTTCACAGTCTCCCGAAGTCCATCTAGACTCATGTTCATCGATTCCATGACACTATCGATCCATCTCCCCCTCTGCCATCCTCTTTTCCTTTTGCCTTCAATCTTTCCCAAAATCAAAATCTTTTCCAATGAGTTCTCTCTTCCTATTATGTGGCCAAAGTATTTAAGTGTCAGTTTCAGTATTTGACCTTCCAGTGAATAGTCCGAATTAATTTCTTGAAATAGTGACTGATTTATCTCCTTAGTGTCCAAGGAATTCTCAAAAGTCTTCTCCAGCACCATAATTCAAAAAAGTCGATTCTATAGCACTCAGCTTTCCTTATAGTCTAACTCTCACAGCCATACATTGCTATTGGAAAAACCAGAGCTTTGACAATACAGGTCTTTGTTGGCAAGGTGATGTCTCTGCTTTTTAGTATGCTGTGCAGAACATAGCAAAACCATTGTTGAATTAAATTAATCTGATATTTAATAATTTTCAAAAATTCTTCTTTATAATGCCCAAGTCAAGAATTTTTTTTCACCTTGATTGGACATGCTTAAGATATAAAGAATTTTGGTGAAACATAGTATCTCCTACAATTTCATCTGTGAATATTTTGTGATATGGCTGCCTATGATTATGGATGGTTTCATTCATTTTATTCATATCCCCAGCATCTAAATAGGATCTGACACATCCTAGGGACTTGAGAAATACTCATTGATTGATTGACCTGACTGAGACCGACACTAAGCTTTCCATAGACTTCTTTTGATTTCCACTGCTTTTTTGCTGTTTTCTGGTGTAATATAATCTGATGTAATCTTCAACCATCCTCCTCCATAGTATTTTACAAATGAATTGTTTTCTAAACTGGTTTCTTGGCTTGTCTAGAAGATCAAATATTTGTGACTTTCTTCATTATGGAAACTGCTTTATATCAATTAAGCTTTTTTTAGGAAATAGTGATAATAAAGGTAAATAACCACCCAGTTTTCATCCTTAACAGATCATTTGGATAGGTTAGGATGAAGACATTGCATTTTTATAGTGTCATTCTCTTTTCCTTGGCCTTCTGATTTGATGTTATTTCCACCTTTCTAATCAATGGTTTTTGACAGACCACTGATTTTTATATGACTTCCAGATCACTAACTAGTCATTTTCTGTCTGCAAGATATGACTTGCCCAAGATCACATGGCTAGTGTTAAGTGTCTGAGACTGAATTTGAATTCTACCTAGCCACCCCTCTTTACCATTTCTAGTACCTCTCAACTCTCTTCTAGAAGACAGTGTTCATGATATACAGGAATAAGTCTTCTAAATAGTCTACAAAACTCTGGCCTCTTTCCCTTCTCAAATCTGACACATATTTTCTGACACAATTGTTACCATCTTCACCTTTTCATTGAAGTCACCAAGGATCAAAGTATACAATGATTTCCTTTGGTGGATGTAGATGAACTTTTTGTAGAATTTCTCCACCTCTGCAATAGATGTTGGCTCATAGGTGGCAAATACCTTTCTGGTCATCTTTTTGCTAATTCTCACCTTGTGCACTTCAAAGGAAGATGACCTGATGCTCCATGAAATTATTTTTCTTTTTGCCTTTGAATACATGGTGAAATCAATTTTCCTGATCACTGTTTGCCTCTTGAAAAAGAACCTAAGAACCAAGATTCCCTTTAGCAACAACTTCCTTTTGTCTTCTAGCTCCAGTTATCATGAAAACATCAATATTGGCATAGTATAGTTCTTCCCATAGTATGTCGATTTGTGGGGTGGCTAGGTTGTACAGTGAATAGAGCACCAGCCCTAGAGTCAGGAGGACCTGAGTTCAAATCTGGCCTCAGACACTTAAAACTTACTAGCCGTGTGACCTTGGGCAAGTCACTTAACCCCAATTGCCCTGCATTCCCCCCTCCAAAAAGCAAAAAAAAAAAGAAAAGAAAAAGAAAGTATGTCAATTTATTAATCCTTGGCCAAAGATCTCATACATTAAGTATCTACAGTTAGGCTACCATTTACAGACCATTTAAGAACTGCAGAATTCTTAACATCATCCACTCTTTTGATGCACTACTCAACCACCATTACATGGAAGGAGAAAGGGGCCATACAGGATGTAAGAACTGGTTTACTGGTTTGTAGTTTAATCTGTTTCTTTGGATAGACAGTTTATCATCTAGTGGACAAACCCACTGGGAATGAGCTTTTCCATACTTAACTAACTTGGTCCTCAGACACCAAACTCAGTCTGACACTGACACTGTATTCAGACTCTTTCTAAAATGGCAGAACCTGCTAGAAGTTACTTTCTTTTGGCTTAACCCATGGGAATGCACCATCTCTTCCATGCCAAGATGAAGTCTCAGAGTAAGACACTACCGAGGGAAATATGTGTAAAAATAACTTGGATACAGGGGAGATTATGAGCCATACAAAGCAGAAGTCTAGGCAAACTGCCATAAGAAATTTGAGGACAGAACGATCATTTTCACTGGTAGCAGAGGGAAAGAGAGAAGACAAGTAAGGCTTCATAAGAAAGGTGGGTTTTGAATTGGGTCTTGAAGTGAGAGGATGTCAAGAGGCAGAGGTAAGGAAGGAGTTCATTTTAGATGTGAAACTAGAAAACAGAAAGTAATAAAATTTGGCAGAAATGAAGAGTGTGAAAGGGAGTCATATGAGATAAGGCTGGAAAGAACATAGACCTAGACTGTGAATGGTCTTTAATACTGGGATCAATATTACTGATACTTTTATACCAATGGCAGTACAGAGCTGGTGTTAAGTGTAATGCACTAAGATTATTTGGGCAGGAGCGGCTAGGTGGCACAGTGAGTAAGAGCGCTGGCCCCGGAGTCGGGAAGACGTGGGATCAATTCCAGCCTCAGATACTTAACACCCACACAAAAAAAAACTGGCCTTGTAACTTTGGGCAAGTTACTTAACCCCAATTGCTTTAAAAAAAAAGATTATTTGGGCATCTGAATGAAGGATAGACTGGACAGAGATAAACTAGAGGCACAGAAAAGCAAGAAAACAATGAGAACTTGAATTAGAATGTTTATAATGTGATTGGAAAGATGGGAATGACTGCCAATCATGCTGCTTCCATCTTCTGTAGTTTTCGTTGTTGCTCATTTAAGTAGGTCAATAAGTATAGTGGAAAAACTTTGATCTCTTCAGACAGCTTCTTCCTACCATATTAGAAAGTATATGAGAGGCAACATGGTATAATGGGTAGAGTCAGAAAGACCTGGGGTCTAGTCCTGGGATCAAGTTTCTGACACCTTTCCGCTGTGGGACTCTGAAAGACTTATCCTCTCAATGCCCCCAAACAACTCTTAAAATTCTAAGTTGCAAATAAATTATCAATCTGCACTGCTAGAGGGGATCCCCCTCACTTGGGAGTTCCCTACACTAATGAAGTCATAGACCTAGACCAAAACCAAAAAAATTTTTGTATTTATTTATAGGTATACATCTTGTTAACCCCAATAGAATGGAAGCTCCTTGAGGGCAGGAAATATTTCCCCTTTTTTTGTCTTTGTATCCTTAGCACCTAGCACAGTGCTTACAAATGCTCAATAAATGTTTGTTGGTTGATTGAGTTATATTGGTTGGTCAGCAGGGTCAGATATTTCAGAAAAAGACAAAAATTGAGAAGAGTTCATTGGATCTGGCAATTAATTCAGAGGTCATTGCTGAGCTTGGAGAAATCAGTTTCAGTAACGTGGGGGAAAGGAGCCATGTTGCACAGATCTGAAGAGCAAGTGGTTGGTAAAGCTAGAGAGACAATAAATTTAGACTGTTTTCTAGAACGTTGGTGGTTAAGGTGTGGAGAAAGAGAGGACACCAGCTTGAGGGGTTTCAGGGTCAAATGAAGGTATCTTTAGGACAGGAGGGAGATCTGAGCAAGACTTGTTTATAGGCAGAGCAAAAGACTCAGTATGGAAGGGAAGATGGAAAAGGCAAGAGGGAAGATGATTAATGAAACAAGGCTCAGATGAGATGAGAGAAGATGGAATCAAGTGCACGAGAAGAGGTTAGTTTTGGCAAGGAGGAGTGCCCCCTCATCTTCAAGGATGTTACTGCCACTTCCTTTTGCAGATTCCATGTGTCAAGTTGACACCCAACTGTGAGAACCCAGCAGCTTATTGGCACAGAAAGTACACAGAGCCAGGATCATCATGCTAAGACTTCAGAATAGGTTTTGGTGAGATAGACTCTACTATCATGAAATGTCAAAGCTCAGATGGGGTCATTTTTGCCAGATGCTCCCAATAGTTTTCTTCCTACTCCTGTGAAGACCTTCCTGACTTGAAATAGCCTCCCTTGCTCCTGGTTTCCCATTTCTGTGTCAGTCACTTGGGTTTTAATTTCCCAATACACCCTGGCTCCCAGCCTGTCCTGGCCATGGCTTATGCTCCCTCAAATTCTGATTGGGACTCTGTTCCTTTCCCCAGATAAGTGTTGTTCCTTAGACCTGATGACTTCCCTGATCTCAGGCTAGTGTCAATTACCAGTCAGTCAATAAGCATGTATTAAACACCTAGAATGTACCAGGAACTGTACTATCAATAATTTGTAATCACTCTTCATCCTACCACCCCCTTCTTTTCCTTTCCTAGAACACTTACCACAGTGCTAGGTACATAGTAAGCACTTAATAAATGCTTATTGAGTAACAACTGACAAGAATAAAATAAAAATACTAGAGAGGCTAGCATTCAGTATTACAGGGGTATGGGGCATGCTAAGGTTTATAATGTACTTTTCTTACAACAACCCTGTGAGGTAAGTAGCTTAAATATCATAGTCTTTTACAGATGAGGAAGACTAAAATTGCAAGGTCACATTAGGGTCTAACATCACAGAGGTAACAGGGCCAGAGCCAATATCTGAGCCCATGCTTCCTGACTGCAGGTCCATCACTTTGGGGCATAAGGGAGCACAGATTGTCCAATAGGACCTAGAAAGCCACAGTGGAGTCCAGGTTAAGGCTTAGCATAACAGACACTATATAAATGGATAGACCCTGTCAGAGCCTTCAATGTCCAACACTTGGAGTCGCTGGACCCGAGTTCAAATTTTGGCTCTGCCTCTTCCTCCCTTTATGATGTTACATGTCTATAATCTCCCTGGTCTCAGTTTTTTCATCTGTAAAATAGGCACACTGAACTAGATGACCTCAAGGCTGCTTTCGACCTTAGCTCTATGATCCTACACTGAGAATGTAGAGGAATAGAGAGCAGGTCTTCCCTAAGGCCCTCTCTTTTTTCACAGGTAGCTAGGGAAGACATACACCTATGTTCTGTAAAATCTTATCGCTTTTACCCCCACAGTATCTGTAGCACATGGCCCCTTCTCTCCATTCACCCAGCCATAACCCAGTTTAGGTTCTCATCACTTTTTTGCCTCAACTATTGTAACAACCACCTAATTATTCTCCCTCCCTCAAGTAGCTCCCCTTTCCAGTCCACCCTTCATACATGCAGTCACCACACTGACTTTCCTAAAACACAAATCTGACCATCGCTCTTCTACCCAATACACTCCCCTGGAATCTAGAATCACATATAAATGCCATTGCTTGGCATTGTTTAAAACCCTTGGCAACTTGTCCCACCCAACCTACCTTTCCAGGGTCACTGCATATTTCTTCCCTCTGCATAAACTGAGGTCCAGACTGATTGACCTTCTTGCTATTACTTATACACAATGTATTACAATACACATAGTATTCAGTCTCCTATCTCAGTATCTTTGCACTGAGTTCCTCAAGCCTGGAATATACTCTATCCTCCCTGTGTATCAGTATCCCTTGTTTCCTTGAAGGGTCAGCTCAAGCACCATCTTATGCATAAGATCTTGCCTGATTCTCTCCAACTGCTAATTTTTTCTCCCCCAGAACACCTTTAATCTCATTTGTATGTGCTCACATGTGTATACCTTCCCTAGCTACAAGATAAGTTCCTTGAAGGCGGGGACTATTGAATTGGGACATCCATAGCATAGCATAGTGCCTAGATCAGAGCTGATAATTAATAAAAGGTTTTGATTGATTGAGGGAATGATTGGGATGAAGGAACAGAGGCCCAGAGAAGTCATCTGACCTGCCTGAGTTTATCTGGGTAATAAGTAATGGTACCCAACCAATGTTCTCCTGCAGAAAGTGAGATTTGATTAACCCCAATTGCCCTGCCTTCCCCCCTCCAAAAGAAAAGTGTCAATTAAAAGAAAGTGATATTTGAGCTGCTTCTTAGAAAAAGGGAAGCTGGGAGACTCAGGTGAGTAGGGAGAGAATTCCAAGAATATGGTGTGGCCATTAAAAATTAGGTGAGTAGGGAAATGGAGTGTCATATTCGAGGATACAACACCAATGTCATTGGATTATAAAATATGTGGCAGTAAGTAAAGTGTAAAAAGAATGGAAAGGTTGGAAATAGCAAGATTATGAAAAGCTTTAAACACCAACCAGAGGATTTTACATTTGATCTTGGAGGCAATATGGCGCCACTGGAGTTTATTAAATTTTTGGAGGAGAGGTATTGACATAGTCAGACTTGTGCTTTAGGTAAATTACTCTGATAGCTAAATGGAGGATGGGCTGGAGTGGGGAGAGAACTGGGACAGGGAGACCAGCCAGATGTATGCTCATGACAAATATTCACCACTGTTGTGGAGGAGAAACAGCACAGAGTCCAAGTCAAGGAGAAATTCTCCATGGATAATTGAGGTCATCTATCTACTTCTGTTTGTAGATGTTTGTTGATTTTATCAAGTCCAATAATATTGTAGGGCCTATTAAATAAGATCCACAGTGACTCCAAAGAGATTAGCCTTATTATTGACACAGGAAAACCCAAGCAGATTAAGAGTATCTACTGTACAGGCAGTTGAACGGACACCCTCTAAAGCTCATCCACAAGTATATATCTAGCAGAGTGCCTGGCAAATATTAGGTGTTTAATAATTATTCATTGATTGGCTTATTGACCAAATACTATAAATGGAGATTGACCCACTATTGAATAAGAGAATGGGCATGGCCTGCCTTTGGGAAACCATCTAGAGCTTTTACCAGCCCTAAATATCTCCATAAAAGAAAGATCTATCTTTTTAATGCAATATTTTTTCCAGTGATATTATATGACTGCAAGTCATCCAACTCTGTATTCTCTGAAAAATTGAAATTGAGAATCAGCTAAAGAGCAATGGAGGGTGTGATCCTTACCTTCGGGTCTTCATAGATTGTGGTATTTATTTGATGACTCACAACCAGACACCATCAGCAGAAGAATATTGGTGTTCAAAAAGTTGGGCCCTTGTTTCGTAGAGACACTAAGGGTTGCTAAAAGCTCTCAGTAATTTCCCAAAGGTGATTCAACCCACTCTCTTGTCATTCAGTTGTGGGCCTGGCTCATTGTCCATTTGCAGTGGCCATGCCAGCTATGTGCACTTGCTGCCTCTGAAGAACAAAATGCCTTAGCCTTAAAGTGATTGAAAATATATCCATTTCCCAATCAAGTGAAGTGCTTCATACCCATGGTCAAAGGCTATTTAGGGACTGGACTTTTCAGCTCCCTAAATTTAACCACCTGAAATTCTTTTCAAATTATTGTCCTATTCAACTCCTAGAAATAAAGCATTTGCCAATTGTTCAGAATTCTACACTTTGGAGGAAAGAGGGAATTCATAGTTCTCGAGTTTAGTTGGTTTGCAGCAAAACAAAGGGCAAGCATGGTTTGGTGAAAAGAGTAGGGGCCTTATAGCCAGAAGCCCTGGGTTCATGTCCTAGGTTTCTTACTTACTACATGCATGACCTTATGTAAGTCACAAAACCCTCAGTTTCCTAATCTGAAAATGAAGAATTTGGATAAGTGATCTCTAAGCACTAACACGCAATCATTCTACGGCATCTGCTATTGTACAATGTTTCTTTGTATTTCATGCAGAAGTATTTTGGCAAACATGTTATAGACCTGAGACCTAAGGCTTGGATGTTTGTCATTCAAAAGTCATGGATTCTGAAGTCTCCTCATAAGATGACTAATCTCACAAATGATTTAACTCATCTATTTTCTCCCATACAGAAGTCAGTGAGATCATTTTAAAACAAGCAGCTGAAGTAAATTGGCAGAGAGAAAGGGTCAGTTATCAAGGAGCAAATTTAAACAATAAAATGGATCCTTGTTAACCGCCTATTAAGAACTCACTTGCCCAAAGAAAACAGTGTGTATGGTTCAAAGAATATGAGTCCAATTTCCTGATATGTGAAGGGAAGGGGGAAGGAAAGGAGGGAGAAGAAAGAAAAGGCAAAAAGAAAAGGAGTTGGAAGGAAAGGGGAAAGCGAGAGAGAGGAAGGACAAAGAGAGGGAGGAAAGGAAAGAGAGAAGAAAAAAGAATAGATAGAAAAAAGGAATAGAGGCAAAGGAAGAAAAAGGAAGAGAGAGGGAGCAAAGGGAAGAAGAATGAGATAGGAGAAAGCAAAAGAAAAGAGAGGAAAGAAAGAAAGCAGAGAAAAGGAAGAGGCGAGAGGGAGGAGAGAGAAGACAAAAAGGGAAAGGAATGAGAGAGGAAAGCATAAGGGAGAGTGACAGGAATAAGAGGGGGAAAGGAGAATGAGAGGAGGAAAGAGAGGAAGAAGAAAGGGAGAAAAGAGGGGAGAAAGGGAGAGTGAGAGAAAAGATAAAAGTACAAGTAAAAGAGGAGAAAAAGAGAGGCAGAGAGGAGAGGAAGGAAGAAAAGATGACGAGAAAGGATGCAGGGAAAGAGGAGATGAAGGGAGAAAGAGAGAGTAAGTGGAGGCTGGACAGTATAGAGAGGAGAATTAAAGTTTGAGGAGAAGTGAAAGAGAATGGCCAACACCACAGAAACAAAAATATGGCTTCCTATCCCTTCCTCCTTTCTTCCCTGCTCATCATCAGCCATCTCACAGTCTCTCCCTACGGACAATCTCCCATCGGTCCCCAGTCATCTCTACTCCTGATGATTCTGTTTCTACTTTGCCTCCCTGACAGAAACACTGAGTACAGGGAGGAGAGGAGAGCCGACTAAATTCCCCCTTCCCCAACACCATTGCGTTTGGCTCAAGGCAATGACAGGTCATTAGATGTGGACTCAAAGACCAGGGTTTGAGTCCCAGCTTTGACATTTAATAGCTCTAGGACCACTCCGAGCTTTATAATTTATAGAATTTCTATTTATAGAATACTGATAATGATGCTCCCACTACTTCACAGGATTGTTATGAGAAAGAGTCTTATGAAACATAAAATAGTACATAAAGGTGAGTTGTTTTTATTATCGTTCCCACTACTTTCACCAAGGCTTTGTTTTATCCAATAAGCCCAAATATTCTCCCACTTTAACAAGTTCAAATAGGCCCAACTACCCTAGAAGACAGTGGGAAGAAAGATCTGAATAGGGGAAGGGCGTGGTCAAAAGCTCTCTGTGAAAATTATTTATGTTTCGACCCCGTGTCCAATACATCCCCCTGTACTATGCTATGTGAGGCTTGAGCACCGCTGGTTCTGTTTCACCATGTCATTGACAGCTATGCCCTTGAGCCTTCTTCTCTTCTCTCCGGGGTACCTGAGGTAGTGATCATGAACCCCCGACATTTAGGAGTAATGAACCATTTGGAGTGTTTGCACATGAACAGGAGAATGATTAGGAGAATTAGCACAATCCACACAAGTAGGTAACTTGGAAGAGGGAGCCACTCTGGGGAGGAAGATGATAAGTTAGTTCAGTTTTGGGCATGCTGAATTTGAGAGGCAGTTGGGGATGCAGGACTGGAGCTCCATACTGAGGATAGGCTCTAGAACTGTCCAGAGTGTCTGATAGGTATAGATCCATCTTGGAGCTGGCTCAGTTACCGATTCCTGCTTACACCAATCAATCAACAAGCATTTATTAAACAGCACTATGTATTTATTAAGCACCACTCTATTCCAGACACTGCTTTAGGCTTTTGGAGCGCAAAGATCAAGTGAAACAGTGCCTACCCTCAAGGAGCTTACTTTCTAAGTGAGACAACAACCCATGCCTACATAAGTGCAAACAGGATATGTGCAAAATAGACACCAGGGGGTTTGGAGGAGGAAGGCATTAGCATCTGCATGATCAGAAAAGACTCGAATGAATAACTGAAAAAGCGCTTTTTAAGCATTTATATGCTTATATGGCAGGAACTATGCTAATTTCCAGGAATACAAATAGAAAATTAACATAGTCCCAGCATTCAAGGAGTTCACAGTGGAATTGGAAGAGACAACACTTATGGAAGCATTTGGCTGTAGGTCATTTGGAAAGACTAGTGGTATTCACCTGCAGGGCAAATGGCAAGAGTCTTCAGGTTGCATCAGGAGGCAGATGACAGTTCCTGGGGTTTGAGAGAGCATCATGGTAACGCTGCAGATGGTAAAGCCTTTTGGTCCACCAGCGTATCAGGACTACAGCTCAACTCCTTGGCCATGCCCTCCAAGCCAAAGTAGGGATGTGCTGAGGGCATAGCCCACTACCATTTTGAAGGGAACAGGAAGCCCAAGGGTTAGAGTAGATCAGGAACTATTAGTTCTGTCCCACAGGAGTGGGGATGGAGCAAAGGGGAAGAGAACATTGACAGAAAGGTGGGAAGGAAAGGCTGCCTTCAGTGCCTGCTCCTGCTGGGCCCCTGGTCCTATATCTGGGACACAGATGCAGGGGGAGATCCTGCTTCACAGAGAGGATGATGCTAGAGCTGAGTCTCAAAGGAACGTGTGTGACGGAAGGAGTGACAGAATGAATTCCAGGAGGCTCATTCCTTAGGAATTGTCTCAGGAGAGTGATTACAGCAAATGACATGGGAACGATGCCATCCCAAGCGTTGCAGATCAAAATGCCTCTTGCCTTTTCTTTCTTGTTTTATCCTTAAGCTTGGTTTATAAGAAACTTGTTACATACAACCTTGTTGTTTGTTGTTCAGTTGTTTCAGTCATGTCCAACTTTTTATGACCCCATTTGAGGTTTTCCTGGCAGAGATACTGGAACAGCTTGCATTTCCTTCTCCAGCTCATTTTACAGATGAGGAAACTGAGGCAAACAGGGTAAAGTGACTTGCCCAGGGTCTCACAGCTAGAAAGAATCTGAGGCCAGATTTTAATTCAAGTCTTCCTAACTCCAGACCCAGTGCTCTATTTACTGCACTACTTAGCTGCCCCTTACCCACCAATTATTCAATGTTACTGTGATTTGACAATCCAAGAACTGTGGGGATGGGTGAGTCACCATGCCATGATCAGAGATGTGTCACCCAGTGAATTGGTAGGATACCAGCAAGCAGCATCCCTTTTCTGGCTTCTAATTATTCTGGGCTATTCTGCATATTTCATGTGATTTTGCCCTGCCACCAAAATAAATAAATAAAGGCTTCCTACATAGAGCAGTAGGAGTTCAACCTTTCCTTTCACATTAGCCCTTTAAAAGTCCAGTGTGAGGATTCTATAGCAGGGATTACCACTGGGTTTTGCTAATGTGACATTTGGAGAAATGGGCTTGACAGCACAGCATAACAGCAGGCCGGCATCCTATAGCATTCACCAAAAGGCATGGAATCTCTCTGTGAGGAGGAAGTTGTTGATGGAAGTTTCACTCTCCTCCTGAAAGTCAGAGGAACAAAGAGTCAGGACTGTGAATTACTAGACGTTGTTTCATGAAGTTTTCTGAATTTACTCTGGAGATATCCTGAATTCCAGGAAAAGTCAATGGATTTAAATCACCCTTAAACACCCTTTATACTATAACTTTAAAGCATCTTGTACCACTCTATGCTCCAGACCAAACTGGACCAGTCATTGTCCCCAGGCTCTTTCCCAGAATCCTTGCTTCTCTTTGCTCAGGCCTTTCTCCATGCTTAGAATGCTCTCCCTCCCTCATGCTTCTCCTCCCACTCCTCTCCTTCCTCCTCATCTTCCTCTCTGCCAGCTGAAATCCAATCCATCCACTCCCTTCTGACTGGAAAAAGGCAGTCAATCCCTGGTTTCACACTGCTGGTGTAGAGCCTAGCCTCCAATATCATAACCTGCCACTTCTGGCCACCACATGTGGAAGAAAAAGCAAATGGCACTGAGATCATGGAATCTGGAAAAGTAAACTAAATTCTCCATCTGATTATCTGGGGAGGAGAAAGGAAAAAACCTCTATCTTGCTACAGGTATTAAAACTGTTGTCCACAGAAAAATAGCCGCCTGTGCTTTGACATATCAAGAGAGATCCCCAAATTATGCATAAATTCCGGGAAGGTTTGGATTCTAAATTAAGAGAAGTAGAATGAGTTTAATTCAGTTCAGCCAACATGTATTAAACGCTTACTGTGCAGAGAGCTCTATGTTGAGGTGCTGAGGGAGATACAAAATGTAAATAAGACATAGTCTCTGACCCCATGGACCTTTACAATCTAAAAGAAGAATAACACACATACATATAGTTATTATGGCCTTCTCAGGGAGGGGAGGATGGGGAGGGAGAGAGAGAATTTGGAATTGAAAACTTTAAAAAACAAATGTTAAAAATGTTTGTTTATATGTAATTGAGAAAAAATAAAAATTCAAAAAAAAGAAACTCAAAACCAAAAAAATAGTCACTACGTATATCAGCATCCATAATGTCCTTAATGTGGTTATACCCTCTGACGGCTCAAATCCCACCTCTCCCAATCCTCATTCTATGTAATTTTTTTTAGTGAATCAATGAAAGTTTGTTAATCATGTACTATTGCCCTATGACAAGCAACTAGGTTGCCTATTGGATAGGGCACCAGTCCTGGAGTGAGGAAGACTCATCTTCCTGAGTTCAAATCTAGCCTCAGACACGTACCAGTTGTGTGACCCTGGGCAAGTCACTTAACACTACTTGCCTCAGTATAATCATCTGTAAAA
This sequence comes from Petaurus breviceps papuanus, assembly GCF_028583685.1. Classification (NCBI taxonomy): domain Eukaryota; kingdom Metazoa; phylum Chordata; class Mammalia; order Diprotodontia; family Petauridae; genus Petaurus; species Petaurus breviceps. The sequence goes on from NW_027185764.1 coordinate 5,439,194, forward strand.
TAAGCTGGAGAAGGAAATTCTAAAGCACTCCAGCATCTTTGCCAAGAAAGCCCCAAAATGGGATCACAAAGAGTTGGACACAACTGAAAATGACCCAACAACAATTGGCCTACCGTGTCTAAAGAGCACCTAGGATGAAGCATGTTACTCACCTCCCAGCAGAGATGTGATGGACTCAAGGTACGGAAAGAGACCTGCATTTTTGGACATGGTCACTATGTGGATCTGCTCGATTCTGCTTCTTTATTACAAGGGAGGTTTTTTCCTCTGTTTTTAATTAGAGGATGCAAAAGGGCAGAAAGGTGAATAGCAACAGTAATAGCCCCCCCAAAAAAAAACAAGTCCATTTGGACACTTCTTTTAATGTACAGAAGAGAAAAGAAGAAAACAGATAAGCAGGAAAGTTTTAAAAGTATTAAGTTGAATTTATTATATATCTTTTTTTAAAGCAACCAGTATGGAACAGAGATTCATAATTTCCTATACAATCCTCCTTTTTGTTCTGTTGTATGTATGGAAATGTCCTTTTTTATGTTTAAGTTCAGAATTTAAAAGCTAAAAATATTTTAAAGCACCTACCATGTACTAGCTGTTGTGCTAAGTAGGGCTGTGAGTACAAAGAACAATATAATCTCTACTCACAAGGAATGTACATTCAAATGAGGAAGACAACAAGGACATAGATAATAAATATAATGAGAATAAATTCAAATAAATATAAGGCAATTTAGGAGAGAAGGCAGTGGGAAAGGAGTCATTGGGAAAGGCTTCGTGTAGAAGATGGTGCTGATAGAGGAAGAGAAGGATTCTATGAGGTCAAGTGGAAGAAGGATGACCAGCATGAAGACATGGAGAGAGGAGATGTGAGGTCATCTGTGAAGAAGGGAAAGACCAGCTCTGCTGCACTACTGTAATGGAAATGCAGATTTAAAGATCTTCCCTGCCCCTAGGCTAACGTGCACCTGGAGCCTGGGGTGGGAGGCTTGTTTTTCAGTAGATACTTTTTGATTGGCCAGTGGGTCAATAAGGTTGTTACATTCTCTGAGCCAGGAGAAGGCTATATAAGCCCTGATGTGTAGCTTTGTTGCGGGACTCACTTTGAGAAGTGTTCTGTGATTTGATCTGAATTCTGGGAAGCCGTTGTTGAGAGTCCCCCGGCTTTGAAAAACCCAGAATGTGGAAACCCAGATGTTGACTGGGTATGGATGTAATGGTTGGACAGTTTGGAAATCTGTCTACTTGATGTTTCTGTCTTGATAATTATGCATGTATACTTTGAGATTCAGGGTGCTGACCTTTTCTCCTGAATAAGGTAAACGATATATGTCTGACTGATTAAAGTAAGCTTGTTAACCCATTTTGAGTTGCTTTCCTTTAGCAAAGCAGATCCAAGAACCTGTGGTAGCTGCAAACCCTGAGGACGCTTGGGGTGCTTGCTGCTACAACTACAGATGTAGGAAAGGGATTACTGTCCAGTGAAGCTGGAAGGATGAGCTGGGCTCAGGTTGTGAGGAGTTTTAAAAATTAAACAGGAGTTTACATTTTATCCTAGAGACAATATGGACCCAGTGGAGCTGTTTAAGAGTCAGATCTCAGCTGAAGGAAAATCACTTTGGCAGGAATGGGCAAGATAGATCTGAGTCTCCAGCTCCATAGAGAGAGTCCACCCAGTGTAGCAGAGGCCTTCCTCCAGGTCTTTTACCAGAGTTGCACTGAGGTCATTCATTGGCTATCATCTCACACAAACTACCCCCTCAACCCACTTCCTTTTCTGATCATGTATATCCTGGATGAAACTTTTTCTTCCACTTGTTGAAGGCAAATCATCATTGGTAATACACTACAGTCTTCTACGCACACTACATCTCTCCGTTGCTCATGGGAAAGCTAGACTCTTCAGAGATTACAGTTACAATATTGATTGATTGTAAGAGCTAGGAAATATATTAGAGAATTTAAGTCCTGGAGATTACAAATAACAATTTTGTAAAATTGTACACAGTAACAATAACATTATGTGATGATCAACTATAATTGACTTAGTTCTTCTTAGCAATAAAATGATCAGAGACAATTCCAAAAGACTCATGATGGAAAATGCCATCCACATCCAGAGAAAGAACTATGAGTCTGAAAGCAGATTGAAGCAAACTATTTTCACTTTTTTTTTTTGGGGGGGGGGGAAGGTTGTGGGGTTTTTTCCTTTTGTTTGATTTCTTCTTTCACAATATTACTAATGTGGAAATATGTTTTACAATTACACATGTATAACCTATATCAGATTGCCTGCCATCTTGGAAAGGGGAAGGGGAGGGAGGGAGAAAAATTTGGAACTCAAACTCTTTCAAAAAATGAATGTTGAGAATTGTCTTTACATGTAATTGGAAAAAATAAAGTACTATTAATTTTTTTTAAATAAAGCAATTATCATAAAGACAACTTTGAAAGACTTAGTAACTAATAAATGCAATGGCCAGTCATGATTTCAGAGAACTCATTATGAAACACACTAGCTACCTCCTGACAGAGAGATGATGGACTCAGAGTTCAGGGTGAAACATATTTTTTTGACATGTCTAATGTGGGAATCTATTTTACTTGACTATACGCGTTTGTGATAAGAGTTTTATTTTTCTTGCTTTCTCAGTGGAGAAAAGGGAGGAAGGGAGGGAGATGGGAAAGAAAAGGAGGACTTTTTTGATAGAAAAAATAAAATTTAATTAAATTATTTAAATAGAGATTAAAGTATTGCATAATTCATATCCATAAAATATCACTGGAAAAATACTGATGTTAAAAAGATGAGGTTTTTTTCCTTTGTTTCGGCAGGTTGCATAGGATAGTTGAAAACACTATGCAATTTGCCAAATGCAGTCCTATTAAATTCTGGAACTAGCTTACTGTCCATATGTAATATCCTTCTAAGATCTATGCAGTGATGAACCAATTTGATGGGCTGCTCATACAACTGAATATTAAAATCAGCACTTTTAATAATAATAACAGTAATAATAATAACTCACATTTCTATAGCATTTCAGGGTTTTATAAAGCACTTTTCCCCTGAAGTGGGAAATATGAGTTTTATTATCACCAAGTGACAAATGAGAAAAATTGAGGACCAGAGAGTTTATGCCTTACCTCTGGCCACATAGCAAAGAAGCATGAAAACTAGGTCTCAAACCCAGGTCTCTTGACCCCAAGACTAAAATATACAATATGTGAATTAAATAGTGCAAAATGCTATATGAAGTTCCAAGGGGAAAAGGACAATTTGCTGAAGGAGATAGCCTTTGAGGTGAGCCTTTAAAAAAGGGCAGGAATTCAGCTAGTGAAGAGGTAGGCCATTCCAAGCACAAGGAGTGAGATGAACAAATGCACCTTCTTACCTTGAAAAACAAGATGCTGGCATGGAAAGAGCATGGGGTTTGGCATCAGAGACATAGGTTTGATTCCCAACTATTCTATTAGTACCTGTATCATTTGGTGTACATCATTTCATCTCTGGGCCTCAGTTTCTTTGCCTGAAAAATAAGGAGGAGAGATTAGATGAGTCCATTCTAGCTCCAAATTTTATAAACCTGTGAAAGATGCAGAGGCAAGAAAGCACAAGGGTGGGTAGTGTTTGTGTGGGTGTGTTTGTGTTCAGGGTGCAAAGTTGCCAAGGACCAGACAGCTCATTCTGTGTATAAGGATGTGGCCTGCCTATCACAAAGAGAGATGATGGAGCATAGAATGGGAGGAAATGGATATAAATTGGCTTCACACATAAAGAAGGGCATTAAAGCAGGGGATGAAGATCTTAGACAGTTGGGAAAGTACCATAGGTCTCCGAGAAGTGGAGTGGCTTGGTCAGCATGACTAATTAAGCAAAGGACAATGGCTATATCCATAGACGTTGGGGATTGAGTGGAAGGGGTTATGTTCAAGAATTAGAAAGATTGGGAAAGAGAGAACAGAACAGGGATCTGGCCTCCATCTGTGGCAGATGGTGAAAAGAGTAAATGGAAAAAGACATCTTAGCAAGCTAATAAAAAAAGGAGAACTCGATCTAATCCACCCTTATTGTTTGTTCTACAGATAGTAGTGAAGTGAAGGTGGGAGAATACAATGCTGTGGCTGACACATTGGAAATCATCAATGACACCATCAGGTTTCAAGGTAGGATGAGTTTCTGGAATTTCAATCAAAGAGTGGTGTGATATTGTGTAAACATCCCCAGTAACACAGGGGCACATGTTACAGAATAATAATGGCTAGCATGTCTATAGTGCCTACTATGTGCCAGGAACTGTGTAATCTCTCTGGTCCTAGGCAACTCTCTAAAACTATAAGTTACAGGTGGAGGTGCCAATCTTCAGCCATGGAGGGAGTTTCTATACCTGGAGTTCCTTACACTGATGAAATCACAAGTTCAGACCAAAAAAATCCAAAACAAAATGTCATTTATACGTAAGTCTCAGAAACAAACTGCTAAGAGGCTTTTCACTGATCCTCAAGTCAGAAATCAGATTTGGGGAAGACGCTATCAGGTTTCAAGATAGGATGGGTGACTTTAGAACCAAGTGGAGAGGAACAGTGTGACATTTTGTATTGATCTCTAAAAACCCAACATCACTTGGGAAAGGAAGGGGGAAGAGATTGAGCATTTATATGGTACCTATTATGTGCCAAACATGATGCTAAGGGCTTTGCAAATATTTCATTTGATCCTTACAATGACCCTGAAAGATAGGTGCTGTGATGATCCCTATTTTACAATTGAGGAAACTGAAGCAGACAGAGGTTAAGTGACTTGCCCAGGGTCACACAACTAGTAAGTATCTGAGACTGGATTTGAATTCAGGTCTTCCTAAATCCAGGCCTAGCATCCTATTCACTGCACCAGCATATGGTGCATAGTATGCCACAGTATGCCACTTGACATAGTACTTTGTGTTTCCGTGGATGATAGAAATATCCATTCTTTGCACATGGAAAGTGATTTATATCAGGCCATTTGGGAGCATGGCCTGCATCAAGGCAAGGGGGCAGCCTGCTGTCCAGAGTCCTGGAGAGACCATGGGGCTTGGAGTCAGTGAGCATACAAGTCAGCTGAGTCTTTCCTAAAGCTGAGCTAAGCCCAGGCTGGAGATGGCTCATTTGAGGACCACAGAGAAGGAAGAAATGAATCACAATTGTTCATGCTCCCTAAAGAAGGTTTGCAGGACAGAAAGGTAAAATTCCAATTTCCACAGACAATGTCTAAAATGCACTATTTCCCCAAATAGTATTTGGGGACCATTTCCCCAAATTATTCTTGCGTGCACAAAGTATTTTCTATTCTGATGCTACCTGGGTTATTTAACTTATTTTCTGTATTGTTTAGCCTATTAACTTTTTATTTAATCTAAGTTATTTTGTCATATTACTTAGTTTCATTCACAGGACTTACCCTTTGGATATGCTCAGAGAAACATGCAAAGGAAAGCCCCCTCTATCACAGCCAGAGCCAGACACTGGTACGCCTTTGGCAAGGTGTGAAGCTTGTGTTCCCACCATGTGAAAAGTACATCTCTTGTCTGTTACAGTATACCATAGGATTCTAGCTTTTACCCTAACACACATAGCTTGGAGAATGGGCTTTTCCTAGTATGAAAAAATGTCCATTTCTTCAAAAAGCCATATTTCAAAGTGTCCCACGCCATGTGGTGCCCTAGGAAGCTGCCCCCATTGCCCACCAAGCACGCAAAAAGCATTGTCTTCCTCCAGTTGCCATCAACAAGCCACACATTAGCCTTGTAGCATTTTGACCATATGTCATTTGTAACTATGCTATCTTCCTCAAGGTCCTTTTCCAACCTTAACACCACTGGCCAGCCTTTAAACAACATTAAAATTTTAGAACAAGTCAATGACCAGGCTAGGAACTTAGTCTTAATTCCCCATTCAGGACCTAAAATGTGCAATTTGCTCTTCAGCTATTGAGAACTCTAGGGATATATTTACACATGGAAAAAGCCCAGAGTATAGAACACACAACCCCAGGGATTGTTCACAATCTGCATTTATTGAATTTCAATTTAAAATTGTTCATTGTTTTGTAAAGGCAAAGCAGAGCCCTCTGGAGAGTGATCTCTTTGATTTTGTTTTTTTAATATAGAAGTGACTGAGCTTAGGGGAAGGAAGTTCTAAAAAGAGTTCATTCTGGAGAATGTTTCTTTTTCTTTTTTCTTTAATCTTATAGGATGATAGCAGCTTCTTTTTATAACCCTTCATTAAAGCAATTACTTCAGGGGTAAAGGGATATATATAAGACTTCTTCCTAGAGATCTTATTTTCATTGAGGAACATCGCGCATCCCATTCAGCCTGGCCCTATACTTTCATGGAATTCTCCTATGATCTAACTGGGAACCCAATGCATACCTGTGCTCCCTCCCTTCTGATTACCCATTCTAAATAACAACCCTCTCCCAAATCACTGACCAAAGGCCTTACCTCCACCCAGCTTCCACTGTCTTGGATTTAGGCCACAGATAGTGATGAGGGATAGCTCCCAATAGGTTCAGCAGGAACTCTGATCTTATCTAAGACCAGAAAACCTGCAATAGCGTCTGGAAAGAATTCAAGGTCTCAGGCTTAACTGGAGTGAGAGTTGTAGAAGTTTATTTTTACACTTCGTAGAAGCGGGCATGAGTCTTTAGGGGACCTGCAAGTGAGAGGGGTACAGGCTTTTACTTTTAAAGGGTAGGGCTTCCATTGTCAGGGCTGACCGGATGGATGTAAGGGACCTCAGTGCATAGAAAAAAGTTAGGGCTGACTGAGAGGAACTTGTGACTTCAGTGCATAGATAGTTTTACTTGGAGATGAGATTTGGGCCAGACCTGAGGAGACATGAGGAGATTAGGCTCAGAGTTCAGATAGAGGCAAGGGGCAGAGTTTGAGGCTGGGAAAGGGAAAGTGGAAAAGTTTGGAAAGGGAAAGCTGGGAAAGGGAAAGTTTGAGGCTGGGAAAGTGATTTTACAGACTGGTTTTACAAATTGATTTAGACCCCAGGTACCCCATCATTAGCTTTTAGAATCATTCACACCCAACCAGTTAACCAAAAATGGCCAATGACTGCTGGCCTGGTCCTCATGCTATAGCCACCCTATAACTGGCAATGGCCCTGATGCAGTGAATGAACTTGACCTTTCTAAGGATAGTTCATGGGAGGAAAAGACTAGTCTGGCTGAGAGTGATCAGGAAAGACACTTTTCACATGTAATTGGGCTTTACTGGACTTCAGTGACTACAGGAGAGAATGAGGCTGATGACCTTGTGCAGCTCTGCCTCATTTAAATCCAATTTGCACTCAGTCAAGACATCCTCTGGTAATGTCACTGATCCTCTCCTAGAACAAAGGACAAACCACAACAGCCCACCCTTGGACTTCTGGCCTTTTTGTTCTGGTTTGTAAATTGGTGTAGGGAACTGCAAGTAAGGGACACTCTCCAGCAATGCAGAATAGAATCTTCTCTGCACTGTATAGTTCAGAGCCGCCTGGGGCATGTGTCAGAGGCAGGATTTGAAGCCTTGTTTTCCTAACTCTAGGACCAGCTCCTAATCCACTAAGCCATATAATTTAATGACTTAATTTTGAATTTGCATACTACTATCACACCAAACTTAAGAGGATGGGGGGAGCATTACTAATACTTAAGAATATCTTATATAATTAATTGTGAATTTTATTTTTTTTAACTGAGGGGAGAAAGACAAAAGGAAGGAGGGAGGGAAAGAAGGAAGGAAGAAGGAAGGAAGGAAGGAAGGCAGCCTTAGGTGTGGTCTGGCTGGGATAGAATCCTCAGTATTCAAAGCCACAGTTGTTGTTTTGCCTGTGTTCGACACAATGACAATAATAAATAACGCTCAGAGGAAATCAATGTGTGTTTTGCTTAAGCTGATTTTTCTCATTGACCTTTCAGGTTCAGAACCTCCAAAAGACAAAACAATCATCCAAGAACAGCTGCGGGAGATCTCCCTTCCTCTTTACAGCATTCTCTCTGCCCTCACAATCCTAGGAATGATCATGGCCAGCGCCTTTCTCTTCTTTAACATCAAAAACAGAAACCAGAAGTAAGCCATTCATTTGCACCCTGCACCTAATGTTCCCTACGCTGATGTGCTACTTTTAGAGAGACTAAAATTTACCAGTGTGAGCCATCAGGCTCCCCATCTGTAAAATGGGCATAATAACATGCAACCTACCTTCGAGGGTAGTTGTAAACAGAATGCTAAAGTAATAGAAATGTAAAAGAGTATGTTCATTATCAATATGATTAAAGTCTTTCTCTGCATGTTGTATCCTGAAGATTCAATAGGTATTCCTTCAGGAGAGTAGAGGGCTAGGGGGTGTACCCAGTAGGGTACAGTAGGTACTTCTCATTGTGAGAAGAGGCCATAAGGGTCAGCTATCCCAATCCCCCTCATTTGACAGATGAAGAAACAAATCTCAGGAAGAAGTGACTTGCCCAAGGTCACAAGCAATTTGAAGGCTGAGACTACAATACAGGATACCTAACTTCAAATCCAGGGCTCTCTCCACTCTACCACACTGCCTTTCCAAATTGAAGAGAACATTCACCCACAGAGAAAGTCACCCACTAGGGAAATCTGGCTAGTGCTATATGACAAACAAGGCCACATTTTAGGCTACAGATTTTTTTTAAATATAGTTCTTTAGTTTCCATGGAGAGTCTCTAAATCCAGTTTCCCTTCATGTTGGGGTTGGACGGTGGGTTGAGGAGGGAGGGTTGAGAGAGAAGAATGGAGTTGGGGAGGGGGAAGATCAGACTCTGCTATTCAAGGCAAGCTTCAGATTTTACAGGTGTCAGAATCATTCCTCATCTTCTAAATATGTGTTGGAGCCCTGAAGGGCACTGGCCTAGAACCCAATGTGAAGGCAGGCCTCACAGACACACCATATGATCAAGAACCAAGCAGGGGCAGCTGCTGTGTCCCCCACAGTGAAGCGTCATCTCTGAGGTTACCAAAGCTGTTGGAACCTACAAGATGAATCACTGCTTGATCCAGGAATAAACCTAACTCCAAGAGAGAATCTAGGGCGATGGCAGTGAATTTTCCCTTCTTCTTATATGAGAAAGGAAAAATTGTCTTAAAATTTTAGCAATTTGTTAACTCTTTGGTCCTAGATGAGAGACAAAAAGAGGTTCTCTTGAGTCCTAGAATATCAACTTTGAAAGGGTGCCCAGAGGTCACGTAGTCCAGTGAAGTGGGACTTTCCCCTCTGTCACCTCAACCCTAAGCAAATGGCCAGCCTGATTTTGCTGGAATACCTCCACTGACAGACATCTCACAAGCCACTGTTCCATTTTTGGACAGTTCTCTCAGTTAGGAAGTTTGGACAAGCCGTTGTTGTCACCATGTTTAATAGAAGACACACCAGACTGAAATGAACAGACCTAGGTTTGAGTCCCAGGGCTGTGAAAGTCACTCAGCTTCATTCATTATCAGTTTCCTCTCCTGATAAATGGGGATGATGATACATACCCTACTTACATCATAGGGTTGTTGTGAGGAAAGCACTTTAGAAACTGCAAAACAATATAAAAATATACCATTATTTTGTTGCTATTTGCCTTTATCTATGCCCATAATGTTTTCTAGCATGCCAGGGGGGAAATCAGGCAGCTAGGTGACACAGTGGATGGAGTGCTGAACCTGGAGTCAGGAAGACCTAAGTTCAAATGTGGCCTTGGACACTAGCTCGTGTGACCCTGGGCAAGTCACTTAATCCTGTTTCTTTCAGTTTCCTCACCTGTAAAATGAGCTGGAGAAGGAAATGGCAAACCCCTCCAGTGTCTTTACCAAGAAAACCCCAAAATAAGGTCAACAAAGAGTCAGACATGACCGAAAACAACTGAACAAGGAGGGAAATCAGTATTCCTATTTCCAATTTGCTGTTATTCGGTGAATTTTTTAATGTTTTCATTGTTTCTCTAAAAGTCTAGGAAGAATCAGAAAACGATAATCACTATGGTTCTAAATTCCTTTTTCCTAAGTAAATCTTTCCAAACCCTTCTTCAAGGACCAGAATAAGTCCCACCACACCTCAAAGGCCTTCCCTATTTACTGGATCTCCTTTCTATGAACTCTTTTTGTAGTCTATACCCTCTATTGAAGTTTTGCTTTATTACTGAACTATTTCTCCTCCTACCTAAGAATACACATCTTACCTTTTTTCCCTCATTACATAACACAGTATTGTACATGGCAGGCATTCAGCAAATGTGTATTGAGTGAATGAATGAATAAATTCCTGTCCTATTAAATGTATTATCTTTTTCTGTTGGTAGGCTAATAAAGATGTCCAGCCCTTACATGAACAACCTTATTATCCTCGGAGGAATGCTATCCTATGCATCTATTTTTCTTTTTGGCCTTGATGGATCCTTTGTATCTGAAAAAACATTTGAAACACTTTGCACTGTAAGTAACTTAAAATATTCTACCTGGATATGAATTATACAGTATAAAATTTTTTATGGTGAAAACATAAAATACAATAAAATATACCACTTATCCAGCAGTCAGTTTTGGAAAATCTAAGCCATTCAGTATGGAGTAATAAACCCAGAAGTGGAAAAGCCTCTGGATAATGATTTTTAAAAAAGAGTTGCTACAAAGTTCATGCACTTCTATAAAGAGAGGTATGGCATCATCACTTGACCTCAGCTTATTGACCTCCTGTGTATAAATTAAGTTTACTGATTTAAACAAGCTTCAACTGATAACTGACCCACTGAAAAGTGGCAGCAGATAGTGAAGATGCAGACAGAAGACTCACCAAGTACCAAAGCTATACATTAGCTTGGCAGAAATAGTGTAGGGGCAAACAGAGCTATACACCTCGGTATCCTGTGAGGCCATCCCAGGACACAATATAAAACAATATTTTGTAATCAACAATGGTTACTCTGAGTCATAAAGCAGAGATTTATTTGGAATGGCTAATAAGTAACAGTCTGGTCAAGCCTATGGACCTCTTCTCTGAATAATATTTTTAAATGCACAAAATAAAATACATAGGATTACAAAGGAAATCAATTTTACTGAATATACCTATCAGAAATCTAAAAAAAGCTTAAAATTAATTTTCAAAAAAATTATTGAAAATTTAAGGGGTAAGCTTCAGTTATATGCAAATTGTAGTCTCTTATTCAAGGGACAGCTAGAAGGTACAGTGAATAGAGTACTGGGCCTAAAGTTAGAAAAACTCATCTTTGTGAGTTCAGATCTGGCCTCAGATACTTACTAGCTGTGTGACCCTGGGCAAGTCACTTAACCCTGTTTACCTCAGTTTCCTTACCTATAAAATGAGCTAGAGAAGGAAATGCCAAATGACTCCAGTATCTTTGCCAAGAAAAGCCCAAATGAAGCCACAAAGTGAGACATAACTGAAAAAACAACTGAATAACAACAAATTGCCTCGTACCATGCTAAGCAAAGTGGGGAGGGTACAAGGAGAAGCAAATTACCGCTCCTTATCTTCAGGGGGCTCATATGGTAAAAAAAAAAAAGAGACAGCATTCGACTAACGATGTATTTACAGGATATAGACGGTGTAAGTGGCAGGTAACCCTAGTGGCTAGAGTAACTGCGAAAGACCTACAAAGATGAGATTCTAGGCTTAAAGGAACATTTAAGAGGTAGAGGTGAGGAAGGAGAAGGTCACAAGCATGGGCAAAAACAATGAAAAGGCCCCAAGTCAAGACCTGGAGCATAGAGAGAGGAGTATCATGTGTGAGGAGCAGCCGGCAGGCCAGAGTGGTGAATTAAAGCATCTTCTCTCATTGTGTAGTTCAGAGCTGCCTGGGGCACTGGGCCACTCATTCATAGCATGTGTCAGAGGCGGGATTTGAAGTCTTGTCTTCCTAACTCTAGGACCAACTCCTAATCCACTAAGCCATATAATTTAAAGACTTAATTTTGAATTTGCATACAACTATCACACCAAACATAAAGGAGTGGGGGGGAGCATTACTAATACTTAAGAATATTTTATACAGTTAATTGTGAATTTTATTTTTTTTAAACTGAGGGGAGAAAGAAGGAAGAAAGAAGGAAAAGAAAGCAAGAGGAAGGAGGGAGGGAGAAAGGAAGGAAGGGAGGGAGGAAGGAAGGAAGGAAAGGAGGGAGGGAGAAAGGAAGGGAGGAAGGAAGGAAGGAAGGAAGGAAGAAAGGAAGGAAGGAAGGAAGGAAGGAAGGAAGGAAGGAAGGAAGGAAG
>NW_027185764.1:5451473-5481828 GCF_028583685.1 Petaurus breviceps papuanus
AAGGAAGGAAGGAAGGAAGGAAGGAAGGAAGGAAGGAAGGAAGGAAGGAAGGAAGGAAGAAAGGAAGGAAGGAAGGAAGGAAGGAAGGGAGGGAGGGAGGGAGGAAAAGTGGGAAGGGGCCAGGTTGTGAAGGCATTTAAATGCCCAGCAGAACATTCTAGAATTGATCCTGCACATCGTGAGATTCACTGGAGTTTTTTGAGTAGAGAATTGCCATGATCAGACCTCTTCTTTAGTAGGATCACTTTGACAGCTGAGTGGAGGAGGGACCTGAGCATCCTTGGTGGTTGGGGAGAGGGATTAAAGGAGACAGGGAAAGATGGATGAGATCAGGGGAAAGGTAGTCACAAAACAGAGTTTATACATAAGGTGGCCCAGTAGGAAGACAGAGATTAGGGGAATAGGAAGTTGTAGCTAATGGGGAGGGGGAGGGAAGGATTAGTATTCCATTAGCTTTTTTGATTGTCACATCCTGCTGACGTTTTTTTCAGGCAAACTGCTGTCTGTCGATGTCTTCCCTGTTTAATACTTGTAAAACTGATTTTTTGTACCTAAATGTAAGACTTTGCATTTATACATATTACAATTTTTTCTTATTAGATTTGTCACACGAGCCATCAAGGAGGGTAATCAAAAGCTGGAAGAGATGATGGGGGCGGGGGGGGGGGGAATATATCCTTAGCACAGTGCTTTGCACATAGAAAACATTTAATTAATACTTCGTTCATTCAAATAGTTCAATTTAGAATGTTGTAATGAAGAAACTGCCCCATTCTGTGCTCATCCAGGCTCAGAGCACCCTTTGAATTCCTGGTGGCCTCATTGAATCATTGCTTTGAGAGGATGGGTTGAAGTAGGAAGGAATCTTGTGCTACGAGAGAGATCAGTGGACTCCACTAGGATCCAGATGAGACTATTGTATGATGTGGGATGATGGTGTCAAAGGATGGGATAAAAAAATCACGGGATAGGCAAAGGTTGGAGCTGGGCAGAATTCTTCAGGTAATGGTAGTTACTTTGCAGATACATTGTCCATTTTCCCCTTTGATAACATATGTTCCCAAACTCTCGTTTGTCTCTTGACTTTGAGTATGAACCATTGTGAAACTGACACGAGTTGTAAGAAAATAGATGAATATCCTTGTTCAGTCCAATTCAATAGACATTTATTAAGCATCTACTATGTGTCATGCATTCACTGTGCTAAGTGCTGGCCCTCAAGAAGTTTACAATCTAATGGAAGGGGGCTGAAAGTAGGGGAGTGGCACTGGGAACATGACATTCCATGGAAAAGGAACCCAGAAGAGATGCTAATGGAAAATGGAGAGTCTACCTGGAAAGTTAAGAGCCCTATATAAAGGAAGGCTTTGAGAGGAAGCTACTGCTTCACTTAGCCTTCCAATCAAAGGAAAGAGGCAACAGACAAAAGTTGAGAAGGTGTTAAGCATCAAAAACTGAATCAATTTGCATGATGATGAGATTTCAGGTGATCTGCTTATCCTAGGGGAGATGGGATGTTCCATGGAGTCAAAACCAAGTTGAGCTGCTGATGGAAAATAGAATTATCTGAGCTTCAGTTCTCTCATTTGCAAATGGTCATAGAAATATAAATCATAAGATAATCGATTTAGGACTGGGAAGGATCTTAGAAATCATTTAGTCCAATCTCCTGACTTGGTAGATAAACTGAGAGAAGTTAACCAGCTATCTTAAGGTCACATAGATAGTAATTAGGAGTGCCAGGACTGGAAACCAGGTTCTTTAAGTCCAAATCCAGTACTCTTTCACACAATACTGTGGTGCCTGTCCCACAAGGCTGTTGTGAGACTCACACCAGGTTATATAAAAGTCCTTTAGCATGGGGTACCAAACAAATGGAAGGCACCATTAGCAAGGCTGTTCTCAATTGTTTTTTCAGAGTTTATAATGTTCAATCTCATTAAAGTTCCCCAAGGCTTTGAAGCCAAGGAGACATTTTCTAAAGCCACATGAATGAACAGTATGGTGCAGGTGCTTCTGAGAGATTTCCACTGAGCTGTTCTGTAGAGGAAATTCCCAAAGGGGTTTAACTGAATAGAAACCAGAAAGTTTTCCAGTGTCCTTTGAGGGTCAGCACTATGTTGGATAATTGCTTTGTACCCCCATTCAATAGGGTACCATGTTCATGAAGATGCTTAACAGGTGACCCTGGATGGCAAGGACAATGTGTGTATTTGACATTTTTGTGAAAAAATGTAGAGCCAGAAATCTGCTTCCTATGCCCTTACTATTATGGGGAAGGCAGAGTAGAAGGAGTAAATACCAACCATCTGCCAGAAACTGGGCTAAGCACTTTCTACAAATATTATCTCATTTGATCCTCACAATAACCCTAGGAGAAATCATTCTTTCCTTACCTCACAGAGTTGAAGGGGATCTAGCACTTTATACTGTTGTTCAGTCATTTCAGTCATGTCCAACTCTTTGTGAGCCCATTCTGGGGTTTTCTTGGCAGAGTTACTGAAGCAGTTTGCCATTTCCTTCTCCAGCTCATTTTATAGATGAGGGACTGAGGCAAACAGGGTTAAGTGATTTGCCCAGGGTCACACCACTAGAAAGTGTTGGAGACCAGATTGGAACTCATGAAGATGAATCTTCCTGACTCCAGGCTTGGCACTCTACCCACTGTACCACCTCACCTAGTTGCCCAACACTTTTTACAACCCTGAACAAATGCAAACTATTACTGCTGTTCTGACCCCAGGTTTCCCCTACAAATTCCTGGACCTCAAGTTTCTATGCCTTAGGATCATCAGAACAGAGAAGGGACATCAAAGGTCACATCTAGTCCAACATTTTACAGAAATGAGATTTCTGGGAAATGGGAATTTATGGGAAGCTGAGATTCAGAGACATTAAGTGACTTCCCATGGTCACACAAGCAGTATGAGGTAGGATTTGGACCCAGATCGTTTGACTCCAGAAACAGTGATTTTCCACGGTGTCGCCTGCTTCTCCTAACCTGTGATGTGTCTTGAGCAACAGAATTGAGGAGAAACACGGGAAGCATTTGTGATAGGACAGTGCTGAGGAGTGAAGGCTTAGGTAGCACATTATCATTATGGAACAATAGATTCCTCCTCCTAAAAAACTATCAGCATTTCCAGGTTGAAGTCATATCCAAAAAACCCTGGCAATTGAGTAAATGAAAAGATAATGAGTTCTGTTTTGAACAAGATGAATTTCAGATACTTATAGGATATCAGGTTTGAAATGCATAATAGGAAATTGGTAATGGGAGCCTGGAACTGAGGATAGAGAATAAACCTGGATATCTGTATCTACAGAGATGGTCATTAAAACCATGTGAGTTAATGAAGTCACTGAGAGAGTGGAAGAGGGAAAAGAGAAGTGGCCTCAGGCAGAACCTTGCGATGGGAGAGGTAGCAGAAGATGTATGTGCTTGCTGATTCTGGAGCATGTGGAAATTGCATTTCAAGGAGGTCAGGAAGTCAAATGAGATATTCTACTCTAAGGAAAATCAAGCCCAGAATAGAAGAGACTCTGGACAGTGGGGTCTAGTCTTAGAAGCACAGAGTTGGGAGTGGTGGAAATAGCAGTAGCCAAGATGGTATTTGGGTTGGAGGGGTCACAGCATAATTTCAAACTAGATTGCATCTTCCTGGCATCCATGTAGATGGGATGGTCTCAGTAACAACCACTTCCATGACTAGGGAAGTATCCCTGAAGGACAACCCTTCAATTATGCCTCAAATCATGTAACATGACCTAGGGGAGCTCTATAATCAGGGAACCAATCATCTTCTAACCTAGTACCCATGTGACTGCACATTCTTGAGTTGACTCCTTTACATGATCAGGTTTATGCCCTGAATAAGAAGTGGAAGAGCTGGGGGGGAGGGGGGTGGGGGGGAGAAGGGAAGAGGACTTCTCTTGATTTCTTACAGAGCTGCACCCTTTTTTGTGTCCCAAAGTAGGGGCAAATTGTGGCTTTGTATCAATTATAGGAGCTTAAATAACTGGAATCAGGGGACTCTGATGTACATCAAATCCAATCTCCAGGATACACCCAGTTTAATTTAGATCTGTCCCAGAGCTAAGTGGAACACAGTGTTTTTTATCTGCCACAGGCATTATAAATATCATACGCTATTATTCCACTCGACCAGTGTCCCTCAATATTTTGCTATGGAGGAGTTAGCAGACATGTTGGGCCACTAATTAGTCAGTCAACAAGCACTTATTAGGTCCATGCATTGGGAATACAAGGAAAGGCGAAAGCCCCTTACATGGTCACCTCTCTGGATAACATTGTCATTTTCTTTTTTTTTAAGTTTTATTGATGTGTTTTCTTTTTATATAACAAACATTTCAAATTACTCCCACTCTATGAGAGGTCTCTTGTAACAAAGTAAAATAATTAAGTAAAACTAGTCATACAGTGAGATCATCCAAGAGTTCATGCAGCATTTCACATCTATAGCATCCCCCCAGCTCTCTATTTAAAAAAAAATTAACAGAAGCCCATTTTCTCTCCCTCTCACCCACCCCCAACCCATTGAAAAGAAAAAACAAATTTATTTAAATGACATGCATAGTCAAGCAAAACAAATTCCTTCAGTGATCATATACAAAACATGTGTCTTAATTCTAATCCTAAATCCATCACCTTTCTATAATTCATAATTCATCCTCAGTCTTCTAGAATCACGAATTTGTTGTTGTTGTTCAGTCATGTCCAACTCTCCATGGCCTCATTTGGGGTTTTCTTGGCAAAGATACTTGTGTGATTTGCCATTTCCTTCTCTAGCTCATTTTATAGATGAGAAACTGAGGCAAATGGGGCTAAGTGACTTGCCCAGGGTCACACAGCTAGTAAGTGTCTGAGACAAGATTTGAACTCATGAAGAAGAGTCTTCCTGATTCCAAGCCCAGAACTCTATCCATTGTGCCACCTTGCTGCCCAAAATCGTGAATGGTCATATATTAATCACACTAACCCCAGGAATTTGTTCATCAGTTAAAAGAGATGTTCCAGTGGCTATTGGTGAATAAGTCTTACTTTAAGTCAAAGTTCTACCAGATGGGAATGGTCTTCTCACACTTTGCAATAGGCCCAGTTGAGCCCCAAAGGGACCCAGGTTACATCAACATATTCAGAAATAGGTTTCACAGCATCTCTGAAAAGATTTCTAAGGATTGTGTTTTCTTAAGAGTAATTCATACCTGAATATTACCAAGCAACCAAACCATTGACTTATCCTAGGAGAAAGGAACTATACAGCACTGTGTATCCAAAACCATGATCAGACATCCAGGGCACTGAGGCAGAATTTCATCCCATTACCACTACTCTGGCACCCCAACCCATGTAATGGCTTTCTGTATAGGTAAGATATTTCTGCTGCACTGGGGGAAGTATTAATCTAACTGCAGAAAGATATAACCAGCAACCCTGAGTTAAGACCATGATTATCTCTGGCATTTAACTCTGAAAAATTAATACCAGTTGTGATAGGACCACTATCTACCAGGGTCTCCCCCTTCCCCTCCTTCCTCCTAGCCATGTGGCATAGGCCAATTTCTCCCTGAAAGTTCAAACTGCACCTTCCTTGATACAATTTGCTCATAACCTTTGCCCTTATTGACATGACTTCCTGATCACCTAAGGGCACAAAAAAGCCCACCCATAAAGAAGTACATTTTACTCAATAAGAAAATGGGAAGGAGGGGCGGCCAAGTAGCACAGCGAGTAAGAGCACTGACTCCAGTGTCAAAATGACCTGGGGATCAAATCCGGGCTCAGATACTTAGCACCACACCCAGAAATAACTGGCGGTATAACCTTGAGCAAGTTACTTAACCCCAATTGCTTAAAAAAAAAATGGGAAGGAAAGGGGAGAAGCCAGGGAAGAAAATTAAAGGGATGGTAGGCTAAAGGAGAGATAAACAAAGCAAGCTCTAAGGATGTACAAAAATATTTATAGCTCTTTTTGAGGTGGCAGAGAGATAATCTGAGGGCATGCCCATAAACTGGAAACAAATGAACAACTCACGATATATAAAGTGATGGAATACTACTGTCCTGGAAAAGACTTGTATGAATTGATGCAAAGTGAAATGAAGAGAACCAGGAGAATAATTTATGTAATGAAAACAATATGATAAAGACAAATAACTTTGAAAGAATTAAGAACCCAGTGTAACGACCAGCTATAATCCCAGAGGACTAAGATGAAACACAGTACATATCTCTTGATAGAGAGCTGATGAACACATAATGCAGAATCAGACCTTTTTTTGGAGATGGATAATGAAAATTTTTGTTGTGCTTGACTGTACATATTTTTAACAGGTTTTGATTTTTTGTTGTTCTCAGTAGTGGAGGGTGGGAAAGGAGAAAGGCAAAGTTTTGCCAACTGAAAAAAAAATACAATTTTTAAAAAAAGATTCCACCCATGTGGCATTGGGACCCTTCAGGTTTGGTAGATGTCCCATGACTACTATTAAAGTCACCCCCCTCTGCCCTGCTGACCAAACATATTGCCATATGGAGGTGAGAGGGGCCATATCTGCCCAAACTGTGTTGACGTATCCTTGTTGAATATCCTTTCTATTTTATGACTGAGTACACCTCTTTTGTTAATTTTTGAATAATTTAACAACATCTCATTTTGTGGCAACATCAAGCCTTAGAAGTAACAAGAGTAGCAGACTGAGTCAGGCCCACCCCCTACTGCCAGTGAAGTGAAATTTTACAATTATAGACCTCAAGATGCTGGCTCTCAATGCAGCTCAGAAAACATAGCATGGGTTTACTGAGAGCTCCATCCAATGACAGTCCTAAAAAGGAACCTCATCTACTTTCCGAAGGCCCAGATCGTATCTGGACTGGACAACATACACACTGGGCTTGTTCTCATAATTTCATTTTTTTAATTATCTTATAGGGAACAATCCTAGTGGATACACCGTTGTGTGACCTAAACCCCAAGAAGCCAATGAATGAGACTAAAGCAGAATTATTGTTTTCAATGAGCCTGTATGTGGCCCTGCTGGGGTGTAGAAAATGGGAATATTATCATATCATTTGAGTAATCATACTACCACAGTGCTATGCAGAAGTATTTAGAGCCCTTTCTAATGGCCTGTTGGATAGACATCAGACCCTTCAACACACCAAAGGTCACAGGCCCTACTGTTGACCACCCTGGGTCATAGATATCACAGAGCATTCAAGCTTGTAATGGCTGTGAAAGGACCAAGGGCCTGTGAACAGAAGTGTCAGATACTCCAGGAAGCCATAGGGCTACAACATTCCCAAGTGCAGCCATAAATAGATTAAAATGTAATTAGAAAATATTTAACAAAATAAATAAAAATACAGTAAAACATGGACAATATTTCATTTTAAAACTAAGCTAAAATTCAGCCTCATAAGAAACCTTCACGGGTTGATTAGTGGCCCCCATTTCTATTTGAGTCTGACACCACTGCCCTCATACAAACTGTGGTATTGGGTCAAAGTCAATTTCATTAGACACATAGAGTTTATACCTGTGATTTCGTTGGTCTAGGGAACTTCCTGGTGGGAAGCCTCTCTCTTCCACTGAGATTCAAATTCTGTTCTGTAAGTTATAGCCTTGAAGAGTGGTCTGGGGCCCTGAGAGTTTAACTGACTTGCTGCCAAAGTGATTTCTCTAAAGCATAGGTCTAACCATGCCTCACCTGGCTCCCCAACTCAGTAACCTTCTGTATCTGCCTTTTACCTCCAGGATCTAATTGAAATCCTCTCTTTGGTTTTTAAAGCCCTTCATTATGACCCCTTCCTTTCTTTCTAATCTTCTCTACAGTCCAGTTACACCAACATTCTTGCTATTCTTTTTACACAGGAGGGAAAGGAAACAAGCATTTATATAGCTAACCCCTGCTATGTACCAGGCACTGTACTGATCACTTTTACAAATGTGCTCTCATTTGACCCACACAACAATCCAGTAAACTGCTCCATGTTTTTCTCCCCACTGGCTGTCCCCTAGGCTTGGAATACTCTCCCTCTTCAACACTCCTTCTAGCGTCTTTCAAGACTCAACTCAAATTCTACTTCCTACAAGAGACCTTTCCTGGTCTCTTTCCCATCCCTGCTGCTGGCACCTTCCCTCTGAGATTTTGGTGTTGTTGTTGAGTTTTTTCAGTCATATCCAGCTCTTCACGATCGCTTTTGGGGGTTTTTGGCAGAGGTACCTGAGTGGTTTGCCATTTCCTTTTCCAGCTCATTTTAAAAATGAGGAAATTGAGGCAAACAGGGTTAAGTGGCTTGCCCAAGGTCACACAACTAGTAGATTTGAACTCAGAAAGGTAAGTCTTCCTGACTCAAGGCCTGGCATTGGAGCCACCGTACCACCTCGCTGTCCCCCTCCCCACATTACCATCTATGAAATACAAACACACACACATCATATGCAATATTATTACATGTGTATGATTGTGTGTATATAAATACATTGTATATATACAATTATATGTACAGAATAAACATTGTGTTATATAAAACATATATTATATATGTGTATACACACACACATATATACATAGTTGTTGGCATATTATACCCCCATTAGAATATGAACTCTTTGGGAGCTAAGACAATGTTTTTGCCTTTCTTCCTCTGTTTCCTTGGTACAGTAAGCACTTAATAAATGCTTGTTGACTGACTGACTTGCCAAAGGTCACAAGCCTCTTTAATCAGAGGCAGGACTTGAACCAGGACCCTCAAGCCAGCTCTCTATCCTATACACCATGATGCCCATGTCCCAAAGATGCAGTATCATTTTATGGGAATAGCTCACTTATTTAGCTATAATCTACCTATAAAAACTAAATGGCACATTAAATGGAAAGACATATGCTTGCTTAAGGTGTTTGTCTCTGTTATGGGGACATCCTACAAAGAGCTAAAATGAGAGAGGGAATTCACAGCACTTTGATGGTCTGGGGTCCCTATACATGGTAAGGTTCTCCAGATAGGTCTATTTGTGAATGATGTTGTGGTTATTGTATCAAACCTTGTAAAGGTACAAGGTCCTGTCAATAAGATTTTATACCTAGGTGACAAGACAAGAAAGTCCATGTTTGGGGGCATCCTATTAGGGAAATCAGTGATTTCCCTGACATAGCTATGTGCCTTTGGGCAAAATCACTTATACAGACACAATGGAACTATGGTCTTTGCAACCTCAGGAAAGTAACAGAATTTAAAAATAAAGGGTCTAGATTAAGCATACTGACCTTTTTGAGATAACAAGTGAGATAACACAGAGAAAGCCTTGTTCAAACCTTAAGATGCTACATAAATGCTGACTATTATGGGGGCGGGGCGGGTAATTGTACACATTTGTCCATCCAACATAAACATGTCAGGCATTCCAGCAGGCGTTTATATGAACAGCTCTCTGGAAGCAGAAGGTTGGGACAGAGAGGGGGCAGCAAGCACTTTCATTTTAGTGATCACCATTTAATTAAGACACTGGACACTGATGAAGAATGCCTTATGAGTTTCTAAAGAAGGAAAGCAGTAGATCTGACATGCCCATGCAGTTGACAAGTGATAAAGTAGTAATGGTGATTAGGAAAGACAACTGGAAGCAGTGGGCAAAATAACATGACACAAAGTATTCGGGGCTGAGGGTTTCTTTACACCATGTGACAGGTTAAAAACAGAAGTTAACGTAGCAGACAAGCCAGGACTAGCTTTGACAGCAGCAGTTCTGAAAGTACCAGAGATGGGGGAGGGGGAGGGTGCAGAGAGGCATTGGCTGTGCCATGGAAACAGGAGCATTCCATTCTGTCTTTGAGTCTCATCTCTGGACCTTTGGGACACTCGCTCCCCAAATTCTTTTATGAAGGGGTAAAATGGGAATGTAAATTTAAAGATCTTCCCTGCCCCTAGGCTAAAGTGCACCTGGAGCCTGGGGTGGGAGGCTTGTTTTTCAGTAGATACTTCTTGATTGGCCAGTGAGTCTATAAGGTTGTTACATTCTCTGAGCCAGGAGAAGGCTATATAAGCCCTGATGTGTAGCTTTGTTTTGGGGCTCACTTTGAGAAGTGTTCTGTGATTTGATCTGGATTCTGGGAAGCCATTGTTGAGAGCCCCCCCTCGGCTTTGAAAAACCCAGATGTTGAAACCCAGATGTTGATTTGGTATGGATGTAATGGTTGGACAGTTTGGAAATCTGTCTACTTGATCTGTTTCTGTCTTGATAATTCTGTCTGTATACTCTGAAGTTCGGGGTGCTGACCTTTTCCCCCTGAACTAGGTAAATGATACATATTTGACTGATTAAAGTAAGTTTGTTAACCCATTTTGAGTTGCTTTCCTTCAACAAAGCAGATCCAAGAACCTGTATGGGCAGCCACCCTGAGCATGCTTGGGGTGCACAAGGGGTCATGTGACCCCTGTTGGACAATAGGGATTCTTAAAGTGGGATCCATGGATAGATTTTGGAGGAACCATAAACTTGTAAAAAAAATATTATCTTAATTTCAATAAGATGATTTCCTTCATAGTCCTATTTTTTTTTTATTTTATGCCTTTAAAAACATTCTGATAAGGGATCCAGTGGCTTCACTCAGACTGTCACAGGGGTCCAAAACACAAGAAAAGTGAAGAAACCCTGATGTTCTTAACTGTGGGTCCTCCAACCAGTTGGATTTGGGGGTTGGGTGGGAGCTGTTACTCAGAGAATCTAGCATCACACAACCCAGTTACCGGGGTGAAAATGACTCTTCCCCCATGCAGTATATAAAGTGATTCAATGGTAACTGGGGATTGATAACTTCCACAGTTTTGCACACAGCATCCTGTCCAACATGGGCAGTGACCAGAGCACTGACCTTGCTTAGAATCCTACCTCTGACACTTGCTAGCTTTGGGAACCTAGGCAAATTGCTTGACCTTGCTGAGCCTCAGTTTTCACATCTATGAAATGGGGGAAATAAAAACAACTACCTCCACAGGGTTGCTATGAGAATCAAACAAGAAAATGTACACAGAGCACTTTTGCACACCTGAAAGAGCTGTTTGAATGTGAGATATTATTATTGCAGCCCTCTAGAAATTATCTGTGAGAAGAGCTATTGGCCTGTTGTCACCTCAGAGCAGGCAGAAAACAGAATGGGCACAGAGCCCAGGTTAGCTAGGCTACCATCCCTTAGTCAATTAACATATATAAAGTACCGATTATATGCTAGTGGCTATGCTAATCAATGAGGATATCCTCCCCCCCCAAAAAAAAAGACCCTGCCCATTAGGAGGTTACATTCTTTTCTTTTAACTCTTTTTTTTTTGGAGGGGGGAAGGCAAGGCAATTGGGGTTAAGTGACTTGCCCAAGGTCCCACAGCTAGCAAGTATGTCAGGGGTCTGAGGTCACATTTGAACTCAGGTCCTCTGTTCTCCAGGTCCAGTGCTCTATTCACTGCTCCACCTAGATGCCCCAAGGAGGTTATATTCTAATAAGGAAGAGAACATATCCATAAGCCTGCATCTGCATGATACAAACAGAGCAAATAAATGGTAAACTCAGAAGGGAAGGCACAGGCTGAAATAATAGAATGTGACCAGCATTTGAAGTTAATCTTTAATTTAATCTTCCCTCTCTTGAGTTTCAAATAATGAAACTATTTCTACTCAGGGCATCCTCGGCTCGAAAGAAAAGCTAGCCACCCCCACCTCACTCCAATTTTCATCCCAAGGTGGTTTACAGCTTCCTATTTAGGCCGATTGCATTTGCCTACCCAGCAATTCCATCCCTGCCAGGTGGTATGAGATAAGAAATTGGAAGGGGGATTTTTAGAATACAGACTCCAAGAGAAGAAGTGTCTGAATCCACCAATGCCAGCTTGCAAACAGTCCCTACCAGGCTCCCAGTCTCTCAGATAGAAATGCTGCCTTAGGGACAAAGAAGACCCATGGGCATCTTATCCATATCATCTACAAAAGAGCTCATTTTCCTTTAGTATGTTTGTCAATGTAGATAATCCAGCTCTGACTATTTCCCCACAAACCCTAGAAACCTAATTGCTATGCTTTATTTTGTCAAGAACTCCTTTAGAAAAATAAATCTAATGTTACATAATGGTAAAGTGTAGTCACCGAGCATGATTGTTTCCATTTTCAATGATGTTTTTAACTTCAAGATTTTCTTTCATTTTTCTATATTCCTAAGTGAAGTTATTATAGTAGTCTGTTCTTTTTTTTCCTAGATGTTTATGCTCAAGGAAATAAAACCAAGGATAGTTACATATAGCCCATAAAAGAAAGGCCATTAAAATCATAATATTGATTTAAGTTTTGAAACTTGAGAAGATAAGGAAAGCAGTGTTTTTCCCTATATTGTTTCTGCAAATCAATATATAAACTACTCAGATACTCAGATACATCTGGGATCTCATTGATTTGGATGTTCCCTCCAATGATACAGATTGCAACCCATCTGTGTCTGCCCATCCTGCAAAACTCTGGTCCATCTCTTCCCATAAGCTGGCCACAGGAGGTCCATACACAGCCCTTATAAACAACATTAAAAGGGAAAGGAAAGGAAAACAATGAAATCATTCATCACTATCACATTCCACTAGCTTGATTTCAATAATAAAATCTCTGTCAGATTCCCATGACCTCTGGCTGCAAGGGTTCCTTTTGCTACAGCTCAGACATTTCCCACGAGAATACAAAGAGGCTTCCAAGATGCTGCTGTCACTGACCTTGTAACTAAGGGTCATCTCCATCCAAGCCCTTTGTTTTATGCTGTGTCTTTTGTTTTTTGTTTGGGGGGGGTTGTTTTTGCTTTTTTGGAAGGAGAAGGTAGGGCAATTGGGGTTAAGTGACTTGCCCGAGGTCACACAGCTAGTTTTTTGTGTTAAGAGTCTGAGGCCAGATTTGAACTCACATCCTCCTGATGCCAGGCCAGTGCTTTATTCACTACACCACCTAGCCACCCCTATGCTATGTCAAGATATGTAGAAGTTTTCGGCACAACCCCATCCAAAAGATTATCCCCAAGTATGAACACAACCCAAGGAGACAGACAGAGAGTAGAACAAGGAAAGGGAACTAGACGAGAGCTCTGCTGCTGTGCCCCACAGAGGCCTTACCTGTCCCCATTGTTTACCTTCCTCACCACAGTTATCCCTTCCACACCATTACTTTCCCTCTTGGTTTTGATCTATCACAGATTGGCATAAGAAATTAAATGGGAATTTCTTGGGAGTTTCATGGAAGCCAGAGGTGACACATGAAGGCTAACAGATGACACAGAAAAAAATTTAGAAACTCAGAAATACATAAGATATGTATCTTATGTATATCAATATCAACCCAAATTTTACAATTAAATACCGTAAACACCCCATAAAAGAAAAAATTCAAATTTCTCCTCTGGTACTAAGGGAGGGCCAAAAACTTTTACATAGATTTTCCAGATCATGGGGGTTCTGTGCCCTTAAACCCCTGCTATATAGGAGGGATAACTATATATAGCCAGCTCTAAAACAGCTAGGTGGTTCAGTGGATAGAGCACTAGACCTGCAACCAGGAAGACCTGAGTGCAAATCCAGTCTTGGACACTGACTAGCTGTGTAACTCTGGGTAGGGTGTTTCACTTCTTTTTGCCTCATTTTCCTCAGCTGTAAAATAGAGAGAATAATAGCACCTTGCCCCCCCACCCTCCGCATCCCAACCCCAGGAAGATCAAATGAGATAAGATTTGTAAAGCATTTAGCATAGTGCCTGATTCATGGTAGGTTTTTAATGAACATATGTTTGTTTCTTTCTTTTCTTCCTCCCTCTTCTTTCCTTCCTTCCTTCCTTTTTTCCCCTCCTTCCTTCCTTCCTCCCTTCCTTTCTTCTTTCCTTCCTTCCTTCCTCCCTTCCTTTCTTCTTTCCTTCCTTCCTTCCTCCCTTCCTTTCTTCTTTCCTTCCTTCCTTCCTCCCTTCCTCTCTTCTTTCCTTCCTTCTTCTCTTTCTTCCTTCCTTCTTTCCTCTACAACTTGAGGGCCAGTTTTCAAAATACTAACCCTGAAGCCTAGGCTAGATCTGTCTTTTTGAACAGCCTTTGAGAGGGAGATAATCTTGTGCCCTTCCCCAGGTCCCTGGCAATAGCTTCTGCCTTCCTGCTTCACAGATCAATTGGTCGACTTTGAGGGTTGTGTTAACAATCCAGGTTGGAAGAGACCTTAGAGACAGACCCCTAGTCTAACTTCCTACCTTTCCAGAAGATCCCTGACAGACGCTTGTCCAGTTTGATTTTACAGGTTTGTGGATGACACTCAGGTGAAAAGAAAAGCTAAGACACTGAATGAGACCTTTGCTGATTCCCCCCACCCCTAACTGTTAGAACATTGTCCCCTAAGGATACTTTCCATTTACTCTGTATATATCTCGTATGGGTCATTTATTTACATTTTATCTACCTTATTCGAATGGAAGCTCCTTGGGGAAGGGGGCATTGGTTTTGGCTTTGTTTGGGGGTTTTTTTTTGCCTTTCGTGTATCCTCAACATTTAGCACAGTGCCTGATGCATAGTAGGTACTTTAATAAATGTTTGTTTAGTTGATTGGTGACAAAGCTGGGATTCAGAAGAATCTGAAACAACCTAGAATAATGGGCTAGATCTAATAAAATAACATTGACACTCATAATTCACTGATCTGTGATGATTTTTGGCATGAGTACTCCCTCTTCTGATTCAGATCATAATGCCTATAACTTAGTGACTTAGTAGTTACACAGCTGGTATCAAAGGCAGGATTCAAACCCAGGTCTTCCTGACCTGAAGTCCAGCATTCTATCCACAACGACAAGCTGCCACTCAAATTTAATCAGGACAAGTGTAGAGATCCCTTGGGATCAAAAACTCAGCTGCACAAAGACAGGATGAGAGACAAAGATGACTAGAGCACAGTCCCCATGAAAAGGATCTAGGAAACTGTTAACTCACTATGATTCAAGAATGTGACCTGGCAACCACAAAGGTTAATCTAAGGTTTCATTAATAGAAAAAGGACGGCACACTGAGAGTCCAGCTGTCCAGAATGGGGGAGGTGATAGTCCCACTGTACTCCGCCCTTTGCTGTCCACATCTGGAGATTGTGTTCAGTTCTGAGCACCACATTTTAGGAAAGACACTGAAAGCCTAGCACACATCCAGAGGGGGAGAGCTGGGCTGTCACAGATTAGTTAACTGGCCGAAGAAGGATTAGTTAAAGGAACTAGAAATATTTAACTTAGAGAAGAAAACAGTTACAGGGAGACATGATAGTTGTTTTCAAATACCCAGAGGGCTATAATATGGAAGCATGATTATACTTACTTTTCATGGCCTCAAAGGACAGGCCTGGGATCAGTGAGTGGAAGGTGCAGACAGACAGATTTGAGGTTAATATAAGGAAGACCTTCCTAACAGAGCAGTCCGTAGAAGGAATGAGCTTCCTCTTCATTAGTCATCTTTAGGTAGAGGTGGGAGGACCACGAGTGAGGATATGGCTCCACATGTGTGTCAAAGACTCCATTTGAACACCTCCAGGGAAAGGGAGCTCAGTCTTTTGTGAGGCAGGCATCCCAGTGTTGAAAAGTTGCATTTTATTAAAGCATTTATTAAGCACCCACTCCATACCAGACACTGGGCTAAGTACTTAAACATTATTGCATTTGATCCAGAGTTCATCTTTCTAATCAGTTCAGTTCAACCAAACAAATGTTTATTAAGTGCTACTATGTATAAGGCACTACTATGTTAGACATGAGGTATTCACATATATTTCACAGACTTTGCTCTTAAGGAGTTTTGGAGATGGAGGTGGTTGAGTGCAAAGGGAAAGTACAGAGTACAAAAGGAAATTTGAGGAGTGAGCTAACAGAAGAAGAGAGTCAATTCAAGTCAACAAGCACTTATTAAGCCCCTACTATGTGTCGGGTATTGTGCTAAGAAATGGAGAGACAAAAGACAAAAATCAGATCCTGCCCTCAAGGAGCTTATAGTTTACTGGGGGGAAACAACAGATTATATATATATATACATATATATATTTATGCAGAATAAAGGTAAACAATATACACGGAATAAATTGGAGATAATCTCAGAGGGAGATCAGGAAAGGGTTTATGGAAGAGTTCATGTAAGTTAGGCCTTGAAAGAAGGAAGAATATAAAGAGAAAGAAATAGGGAACAGAGCACCCATTCTAAGGATGGGAATATCATGAGCATAGATGCATTTGATTCAATTCAGCAAGTATTTATTAAGCGCCTACTGTGTGTGAGACACTGGCTATACAAAGACAAAACAGTCTCTGCCCTTAAGGAGCTGACATTCTATTGGAGGAAACATATCCACAGATAAGTCAATGGAAAATATATGTGAAATAAATACAGAGTCATTTCAAGAGGAGGGAGGCACTAACAACTGGAGAGCCAGGAGAGACTTCTTGTAGGAGGTGACCATTGACCCAAGCCTTGAAGGGAGCCAAGAGTTCCAAGAGGTGGAGATGAGAAGGGAAGTCACCCCAGGCATGGGATGCTTCTTTGTGCTGCCTCTGTGGCACGTATCAATTGCCTGTGCAATGAGATGGGTAAGGGAAGAGCAAAAATACAAGATGGAGGATAGTCCGTTTTAGCCAGAGCATGGAAAACATGAAGGCAAGTTAGATGTTATAAAGCTGATGAACTAAAAGCATATTGTAGGGCCCTTAAGTGCCAGAGTTGGGAGTATGTATTTAATTTGATAGGACATGGGCAACCACTGAAGGTTTTTGAGTGAGAAAGTGACAATCATATTGGTACTTTAGGAAGATTACTTGGGTAGAATGAGGGAAATGGTTGGAGAGCCTGGAGGAGGGTATTCGATTCAGGATCTCTTACGATAGTCTAGGGGGAAAGAGATGAAGGCCTGAAGTAGGTTACAGTAGGAACAGAGAGAAAGGTCTGGGTGCAAGAAATATTGCAAAAGTAGAATTAACAGGATAATGTGGTGACTGAATATGTGGATGAAGGAAAGGGAAGAATCAAAGACAACTTTGAGGTCATGAGTTTGGGGAAATTTGGGTGGCTGGGGAAAGGTGATGCCTTCACCAACTATAAAGAAATGAGAGGGAGACACAGGCTGGAGTGGTGGGAGATGTGTTGAACATATGGAATTTGAGGTGCCAGGATAATATCAAGGTGAAAATTTTCAACAGGAATTTGGAGATAATGAGACTGGAGTTCTGAGGGAAATAGGGTAGAAATCTTCATTTGGGAATCATCTTTATGCCTTGGAAGTGGATGAGACTACCCAGGGAGATTTGATAGAGAAGAGAAGAATATCAGAGATAAGAACTTGGAAGACACCTATTTTAAATGGAACATGGAGAACTCACTATCCAGGAAATAGACTGAGAAGGAAGAGCCCAGTTTATAGGAGCAAAACCATGAATGTGTTGTGTCCTAAAAAGCCAAGGAGAAGAACAATACCAAGAAGGTGAGGCCAGTGAATAAAGCAAGAACTAGAACAGAAATATGAAGATGTCTTAGGAGGAGAGAAGAGCAAGATGGAGGACAGGTTCTTTGGAGAATAGCGCTAACCTAGGTATATTTGTGGGATAAAAGTAGTGAGCTGGAGAGGGAGAGATAAAAGGTGGGCACAAGAGAAAAAGGATGATTGATGGAGTAAGGGCACAAAGGACACGAGAGGGGATAAGTTTGAGGGTTCGGTGTAAGCAATAAGGAGTCCTAGCTCATAGTGAAGGACACTGGAAGGTTGGTGTTGATGCAGGTCAGAGAAACTCAATAAAACAGAAAATCAGATGCAGAGCAGCTAGGTGGTGCCATCGTGCACAGAGTGCTGGGCCTGGAGTCAGGAAGACTCCTCTTCCTGAGCTCAAATCTGGCCTCAGACACTCACTAGCTGTGTGACCCTGGGCAAGTCATTTAACCCCTGGGCAAGTTTCCTCATCTGTAAAATGAGATGGAGAAGGAAATGGCACAAACCACTCCTGAATCTCTGCCAAGAAAACTCCCAAAAAGTGGTCACAAAGAGTCATATGTGACTGAAATGACTAAACCATAAGTAAAACCAAGAGCATTTATCATCTCAGCTCAGCCAGGATAGGGAATAGCAGCCTAGTGGCCTGGGATAGCTCTGCTTTCTTGAGTTGCCTACAGACGATTAAGATTAGGAAAGAGACTGATGCCTCGTTAGGGCTATTGGCAGCAGCTGCTTCTTCCTTCTTGCTCCTACAACTAGGCTGCCTCACTCTCCAGCTGGGCCAATAATGGCCACATTCTGTCACGACAGCCCCATCTCTGTGAATTCTGAGTCTCAGAGGGCACAGGCACAGAAACCCACAAAGGACCTCAGGATAGAGACCCCACAGCACCCCTGGCACTGCTTCCCAGGAGAGCAAATGAAATACTACCCATTAGGAACAATTCCCAGGGGCCCTGATGGCTGGGTTCGTAATGCTCAGCCATGCCCACAACCTCAGCAGATTCCTCCCTTCACTCATCTCCTCATCTCTGAAACCTACAAAAATCATAGCCATAATAGTCAGCATGTTTTAAGTCCTAGATGTCTTATGTCTGGTCCCTGGAAATATCTTCTCTTGGACATTCTGGAATAGGCTTCATCCTCAGGCAGCTATAGGACCACCTCTACCTGAGGCTGGATTTGAACTCAGGTCTTCTTCAACCAAGGCCAAGTACCAGTTTCTCTGTGTCACAGTGATGCAATGGTCTAGAATGGATAGTGAGTTCATTGTCGATGAAAGTCTTCAAGCAAAGACTGAGTGACCATTTATCAGGGATGTAGATGAAAGGAATATCACTTAGAAAGAAGTGGATTAGATGGCCTTTGAAATGTGGTGGGTGAAAGATGAAATGACCAAGGAAATACAGGTTTGAATTTCTGAGCATATCGATTAATTAAACAAAGCATGCCAATTATCTAACAAATCAAGATCAGTAGCCTTCCTCAGCTTTGACACTGGATCCCAAATACAGGGGAGATAGATTTTTGTGCATTAAAAACAATTACTCAAATAAGACCAATTAGTTAAAAGGAAACACTTAACCTGGATACAACATTAGGTAAGCTGATTCCTAATTGTAGGAAAGATTAAGGGCTTTCCAATTTGGGAGGGGGAGAGTGAACAGGTGCAATTCCCTGAAATCAGAAGAAGAGGCATCCTACTTCCCTCCCCAAGTGTCTGTATACAATCAAAGGAACATGGAAACAGTAACTGATTGATCAGTATGGGGTCATTTTTCAGATAAGACAGATGGGTTCTAGGGGCAGCCAGGTGGCACGGTGAGTAAGAGCACCAGCCCCAGAGTCGGGATGACATGGGATCGAATCCAGGCTCTGATACTTAGCACCAACCCGGAAATAACTGGCCGTGTAACCTTGAACAAGTTACTTAACCCCAATTGCTTTTAAAAAAAAAAAAAGATAGATGGATTCCTTGGGGTGCAAAATTGTTAGAAAACTCCTTGCATCAATCTTCAGATCTCACCAGGTTTCTGATCAGAATAATCTAAGTGCTTAGTTAAGGGTCTCTAAAAAAAGGTAGAGGTGATCCAGCTTCCCAGACATGCAGGGTAAGGTTCAAATAAATGTAACAAAGTCCCTTCCCAATTTGCACAACTAAATAAAGCTTTCTCACAAGACAGAAATTGGACTAGACCCATAATTGAATAGAAAGGGAACTGAGCTAGCTCCAGAATTGAGTCAAAAGATGGAGTTACTGTGGTTCATTCAATTCCCCCCACCACTTACTGCCCCAATTCCCTCAATTTCTCCCATTTTATTCATGGAGGAGTAGCCCACTCCCTTCCCCCCCATGGATCACTTCTCTATAAGGTTTTTTTTCCCACATATTCAGAATCTGAATTACATATCAGGTTTAGATCAAACTACTTAGAGAGTTCACAAAGGACTGATTTTAAGAAAGGAAATTTACATGTCACCAAGATAACCAAGAAAACTTAACCATAAACACCATGAAAAAAAAAAGGCAAACAAACAGTAATAACCATCAATATTAACCAACATCAAATCTCCTTGTATCCTAATAACCCACTCCCAACATCATTTAGTCAGCATATTTTGAGTCCTATATGTCTCATGTCTGGTCCCTGGAAACATCTTCTCTTGGACCTTCTGGAATAGGCTTCATCCTCAGGCAGCTGTAGGGGGACTCTTTCTGAAGTTCCAAATCACTTGTAGAGGTTCCTAGATAATTCTGATCAAATCTGCTGGTAATAAGACCTAATATAATTGAGTACAATCTTTTAAATTTGGTTTTCTAATAATTAGTTCATGTGGAAAACCAGCTCAAACCTTATGGAGCTAATCCAATTAACAACAGATATTTAAGAATAACATCAAATTAGGAATCTGTAATTCATCTGAGACTTTAGAGAATTTCACTTGCTATTTTTTCTTTACGTAAACCCTGGACCTGATATAAAAATCATTAAAAAAAAAAAAAACCCATGGGGGTGACTGGGTGGCACAGTGAATAGAGCACTGGCCCTGGAGTCAGGAAGACCTGAGTTCAAATCCAGTCTCAGACACTTAACACTTACTAGCCATGTGACCTTGGGCAAGCCACTTAACCCCAATTGCCCTGCCTTCCCCCTTCCAAAAATCATAAGTTTAAATTTAAATTAAAAAAAAAATCCATGGGGGCCGATGGTGGCACAATGAATAGAGAGCATCGGCTCTCGAGGCTCTGGAGAGCCTGAGTTCAAATCTGGCCTCTGGCCTCAGATACTTGACACAACTAGCTGTGTGACCCTGGGCAAGTCACTTAACCCTGACTGCCTCACCCAAAAAATAAAAAATTAATGAGGGTTTAACTTGTAAAATGAACAACACTTCTGTCTTTTTAAATTGTCAGGCAGATACTTTAAAAAATGGGGGAATAATTTCACCTTCTTTACAATTAGTTAAAAATATTCTAACAAGTTGCTAGAGAATCTAGTGCCAAGACTTATGGCTTCTCCTAACTGGAACTGCTAAAGAATATATGTATTGGGGCAGCTAGGTGGCACAGTGAATAAAGCACCAGCCCTGAACTCAGGAGGACCTGAGTTCAAATCTAACCTCAGAAACCTGACACTTACTAACTGTGTGACCTTGGGCAAGTCACTTCATCCCAATTGCCTTACCTTCCCCCTCCAAAAAAAAAAAAAGAATATATGTATTTATCAGCATTACATGAAACTTTTGCGAAAATGGGCTGTGTATTAGGGCACAGAGATGTTGCAAACAAATGATAAAAGGCAGAAATAATAAACATATCCTTTATAGACCATAGCATGATAAAAATAGCAATCATTTCAGGAAGCACAGACAAAAGACATTCTCAGATGAAGACTTAACAATGAAATCCTAAATAATGAATGGGTCAAAGAATAAATCATAGAAACAATTGATAATTATGTAAAAGAAAGTGATAAGGATGAAACAGTACACCAGAATTTCTAGGATGCAGCTAAAGCAGTACTCAGAAGGGGGGAATTGTTAAAACATTATTCTGAGAAGGGATTCATTGTCTTCATCATTCTGTCAAGGGATCTATGATGCAAAAAAAAAGTGAAGTACTCCTGAGCTAGAGCTTGGGAGACAAGTCATTTAATCTTCTCATTAAAAAAAAAATACCATAATTTATGGTTAGGAACTCAGACTGGGCCACACACACACACACACACATACACACACACACACACTAAACCTATTTAACCTTTAATGCAGCTAAAATGTTGGATATTGACAATGAAACATTAGAAAGTAATACTGTTATAACATTAATAATTAGATAAAATTAATATATAAAATTTAAATTATATTTTAAAAATAATTAAATAAAATTTAAACAAGAAAGGTTTTTATTTATCTCTAATTTTCATGATTGAGAGAAGGCAGATATAACCAGGGGAGGATAAAAAAGGTAAATGAAGACTTTAGCAAAAGTTATAAAAGGGTCTTCTCAGAGCTTTAGTGTATTTTCAAAATTGTTGGTTCTTTATTGCATTTATTTTCACTTCAAAATTTGTGACTTCTGGGGGCAGAAAGGTAGCACACTGAATAGAGCACCAGCCCTGGGGTCAGGAGGACCTGAGTTCAAATTCAGCCTCAGACACTTGATGTACTGATTAGCAGTGTGACCTTGGGCAAGTCACTTAACCCCCTTTGCCTTACCTTCCCCCTCCAAAAAGATCAAAGAAATATATAATTTGTGACTTCTTATATGATTTGGAAGAAAATAGTGGGAAGGAAAGAAGTATTAAGTCAGATGCTCCTCATGCCGTGTATCAGATAGTACTGTGAGCCTAGTACAGCCTTGTCACGGCCCAGAGTAGCCTCAGGATGGGTAGTGGGAGGGAAAGACAGTGAGTAACCAGCATTTTTATGAGTAAAATTTGTGAAAATTCATAAGATCATACACATAGAACTGGAAGGGATCTTATAAGGCCATTGAGTACAAACCCTTCATTGTACAGAGGCGAAAACTGAATCACATAGAGACTGAGTAACTGTCCAGGGTCACACAGATCATAAGTATATGATGCAGGATTTGAACACAGGTTTTCCTGATTCTAAGTCCAATGCCCTATCCAGCTCAAGAAGTGCCCATGTATGCCTGTTTGCAGCTTCAAAGAGAGCTACATGCATCAAGCTGATTGCCTTTGTTCACAGTTCGAATCTTTACTAATCTAATATCTCTTAAAACCTGGTGGCCCTAGTGGATGGAGTGGAAGAAGTAAGGAAGTAGGATTTCAGAAAAGCAGGACATAGGAAGTGCCAGGGGTGTGGAGACAGGAAGACCTAGGTTCAGATCCTACCTCAGAGACTTAGTAGTTGTGTTACCCTAGGCAAGTCCCTTCACACCTCTCAGCCTCAGTTTCCTCAACTGTAAAATGGGGATAATAATAGCAGGGTATTTGTAAGGATCAAATGAGATCACGTTTGCAAAGTGCTTTGTAAAACTTAAAGTTCCTTATCAACTTATTATTCGTTATTATGTAGACTGGGTGCTTTTCAAGCCCCAACAACTTCTCCTAAGCCTCCAACAAATCTCCCTCATATTCTGTCATTTGTTGTTATTGAGTCGTTTTTCAGTTGTGTCCACATCTTCATGACCCTATTTGGGGTTTTCTTGGCAAAGACAGCTGAGTGGTTTGTGCCATTTCCTTCTTCAGCTCATTTTATAAATGAGGAAATTGAGGCAAATAGGGTGAAGTGACTTGCCCAGGTTCACACAGATAGTAAGTGTCTGAGGGCAGATTTGAACTCAGGTCTTCCTGACTCCAGGACCAGCACTGTTGCCGCTGCACCACCTAACTGCTCCACTGGGCCATGACTATGGGTACAGCCAAAGAAGGAAGGATGTGTCAGGTCAGGCAAGTAAACAGGTTGAGTATTGAAAGGCCTAAAGGGCTGAAAGGATTAAGTGGAAAGTCACAAGTCAGGCAAATAATGTCCGTAACTCCTGTGCCATGGAATGTGAATGCAGAAGCCAAAGGAGGAATGAACAAAGCCATATAGGATGGCTAGGTGGTACAGAGTACTGGCCCTGGAGTCAGGAAAACCTGAGTTCAAATCCAACCTCAGATGCTTACTGGCAATATGACCCTGGGCAAGTCATTTACCTCTGCCTGACTCAGTTTCCTCAGCTGTAAAATGGGGATAATGATAGCACTTACCTCCCAGGGTTGTGTGAGGATCCAATGAGATAATAATTATA
Organism: Petaurus breviceps papuanus; assembly: GCF_028583685.1. Classification (NCBI taxonomy): domain Eukaryota; kingdom Metazoa; phylum Chordata; class Mammalia; order Diprotodontia; family Petauridae; genus Petaurus; species Petaurus breviceps. The sequence goes on from NW_027185764.1 coordinate 5,475,257, forward strand.
AGTGCCTGACACATAGTAAGCACTTATATAAATGTTAGCTATTATTATTATGTAGTCAGGGGAAGCCACCCTCAGCTCAAAATCACAAGCAATGTCAGCATAGAGGCAAGAGCATGGATACGCAAGCATGGCCAGCATCCCTCAGGAACACTGAAGTTACCATCCACAACCTTGCTGTTTCTCAGTTGTTTTTCTGTCATGCCTGACTCTTCCTGACCCCATTTGGGGTTTTCTTGGCAAGGATACTGGAATGGTTTGCCATGTCCTTCTCCAGCTCATTTTACAGATGAGGAACCTGAAGCAAAAAGGGTTAAGTGACTTGCCCAGGGTCACACAGCTAAGAAGTGTCTAGGGTCACATTTGAACCCACAGTCTACCTCCATTTAAAGAAATTAACAAGTACCACATAAAAGCCAGCAGTCAGTGTTGCTGGAGGACTTTGCTTTGGCCACACACTGGAGTCAGTTCCTAAAGCATGATTGCTAAGCAGATGAATTACAGGCGTGAGACTTAAACAAGGCTGACAAATTTGGGGCATTCCTTTGTCCACAGTGATCTCCGGATTCTATTCCTTCTTACCCAGCTGGATGAATTTATGCATCTTTCTGGCATCTTGTATCCCACTGGCTTCAAGACTGTAAAAGGTTACCTGCCTCTGTGTTTCTGGAAGAGCAGAGACCTCTGCTGTCTCCCAAAGGCTACTCTTCTGTGTTTGTCTGTGAGCCAAAGGGAGACCCTGGGGAGTTGGCTTGTGCTGACCAGATCACTGAAGGAGGCAGCCCTTAATGAAATCCAGCCCCAGAGTCAACACACAGACTGTGCCTGAAGCACTCTCTACAGACTCAAAAACAGTTGAGGGAGGAAGTATTTTTTTCCCCTTAAATAATAAGTTCAATCAATCAGCGAGCATTCATTAAGCACTTACTCTGTGTCAGGCACTGAGCTACTAGGTATTGGGGATATAAAATACAATAAAGAGAATCATCTCCTTACTGGCAAGCAGCTTATATTATAATGGAGAGTTTATATCTGAAAGGGAGCTAAGTCCCAGAAATCAACTACAGGCTATAAGTCTAAGCAGGGATGGAACAGTCTGGGTCCAGTCCGCAAATTAAGGACAGTGGCACTGGAGAGAGCTTGGATCTGGAGCAGAGGCTATTTTTCCTCTGCCGGTATAGCCTGACGGCCATAGGGGAAAGGAAACTGAGGCCCTTCAGACACAGGAACAGGTAGCTAGTATTTGCCTAGGCCTAGGTGAGAGGCAGCTAGGTGGCAGCTAGGAAGAGTGCTAGCCCTAGAGTCAGGAGGACCTGAGTTCAAATCCAGCCTCAGACACTTACCGGCTATGTGACCCTGGGCAAGTCACTTAACCCTGTTTGCTTCTGTTTCCTCATCTATAAAATGAGCTGGAGAAGGAAATGGCAAACCACTCCAGTATCTTTGCCAAGAAAACCCCAAATGAAGTCACAGAGATTCAGACACGACCAAGACAACTCAACAACAACAACAGACCTAGATTAGCTTGCCTAAGAGATCTCTAGATTATACTGTCTAGACTAACTGCACTTTGGGGGGCCATCTTTCAGACTTTAGAGACGGTATGTTTCCCTCTAGCCTAGAGGGCACGCGTCTCCTTACTCTGGCCATTACTATGATCAGCTAGCTCCAAGCTCCTGTTTCCTTCTTCTCCAAATGTCCGGGCTTTGCCTGTCTAAGCTCTGTGCTTTCCAGCTCTGCTCTTGGTCCCTTTCCCCTTGGCTCTCCCAGCTCCCTGCTGCACTTCTCTGGAGCCTCGGGAATAGTTCTCCATTCCACCCACTTCAGGGTTTGCTTCTCTGCCCACATCCAGGCCCTCCTAGAACATCTGTTCAGTTTCATACGGTTACTTAAGGCATACATTTTTATACTGAAACACAAATAACTCCAAGCTGGGGGGGGGGGGGGGGTCACAAGCTACAGAGGGAAAAAAAATCCAGAAAGGACAGAAGGGAGAATTTCTCCCTTTTGTGCAAGATAGAATGCAATTAATCATAATATCATTGTAATTATAAAAAACTAATAAATATTGTAAATTAGTCCTACTAAATCAGATCTGACTAAATTCAAAGAGTCTCTGAGCTAGAAAAGACCTGAGAGATAATCAAGACCAACTGCTTCATTTTCAGGGGATAAAAGTGACCTGCCAATGGTCAGGCAGGGCAGTAGGGGAAGAGTCAAAGCTAGACTCCAGGTCTCCTGACTCCTGACAGTCCTCTTGCCACTACATGGAGCTCATCTTTCTATAGTGGAGGTTCCATGAATTGAAAGAGTATTGGATTTGGAGGTGGGGGTCTTGGGGGCTTCAAATAGGCAAACCTGCAAATCTACTTGCTACTGTTTTGGGGGGTTTTTTGCCTTTTGGAGGGCAAATGGGATTAAGTAACTTGCCCAAGGTTACATGGCTAGTTTGTGTGTGTGTGTGTGTGTGTGTTAAGTGTCTGAGGCCAGAACTGAATTCAGGTCCTCCCGACTCCGGGGCTGGTGTTTTACTCACTGCGCCACCCAACCACCCCCTATTTGCTACTTCTGATACCTTATGGAAGCCACTTACCATTTCTGAGCCTCAGTTTCCTCATCCATTAAAAAAAATAAGACGGTTATACCTCCAAGACCCAATCCAGCTTTCAATGTAAATCTAAATCTATGATTTATTGAAGCCCAGGGTATTTCGATCCTTGAAAAGTCTCAGGTGGGAATTGGGTCAGGGAAAGGGCAGAACCTAAGAGACACAGGTGAGAAAGGGAGGGGGAAGGTAGGAAGAAGGGGTGAGGCCTGGAGTCACTTTGGAATTGTCTGAAAGGTTCCTTCTCATGCCCCAAAGAGGTAACTGCCTCTAAGACAGTGAAAGTTCTTACGTAAACAGATTTGGGGGGCTCGTTGTTTTGGTCTTCTCCAAATACATTTAGAATTAAATGCTTTTCATGCTTGTAGTTTTAAAATGTATATCTAAAGGGGGAATGTGAAATGGTTTCAAAAGTCAGAAAATTGAATTTGCTCACAAGATGTCAGTCAACAAGCATTTGTTAAATGATTGTGTGCCAAGCAGTGGGTTCAAAGCAGCAGGGATTCCAAAGAAAGGTAAAAGTAGCCCCTTCCTTCAAGGAGCTCCCATGCTAATGGGAATGCAAATAAGTACATGCCTATACACAGTGCAGAGAAGAGAGGTAAAGTTCTGTCTTCTCTTGGATTTTTAGGTCCGAACCTGGATTCTCACAGTGGGCTACACAACAGCATTTGGAGCAATGTTTGCAAAGACGTGGAGGGTCCATGCCATCTTCAAAAACGTGAAAATGAAAAAGAAGGTAATTCCCACGTCATTCTCTGAAACGGCAATGACATATTCCACATCCATGTGAATCTACATTGGGTATTTGCAATGGATAGAATTTTATGACCTTTTTAAATTCTCCAAGAAGCTGAAGCAAATTTCACAGATGATGTTAACACCCCCTTTATAACTGGGTCATGTGAAAGACTGGCATCACTGGGCACTGTCACCCACTGGTGGCCAATTATGATTTTGGGGAGAAAAGGGGTGGGCTTGTGGCTGTGGTACTCATGCCATTTAGTCCCAAGTCAGTCAGTCAGCAGGCACATATTAAGTGCTTACTGCATGCATGTCAGGCTCTGTGCTAAGTGCTAGAGGTACAATGAGAAGTAAAAATCAGTCCCTACCCTCAAGGAGATCACATTCAAATGGAGGGTCTCACATTCAAAAATAGAGGAGCTCACGGCCCACATTCCCTAAGCCGAGGCACCCACAATGATAGATTAAGATCTCTTTGATGCCCTTCAATACCTGTATTAGATGACCTGACACCTTCCCTCATCCTGTTCCTCTGGTTGCCATACTATAAAAAAGAAGAAATCTCTCCAACCAGGTGGACAAAGACCCAAGGCAAGTGCTCAGTTTCTGCTAATTCTTTGGATGCCTAGACATGTAGAGGCCCTAAATTCATGCCTAGTGGACCTATTGGATAACATGGCACCAACTTCTCCCTGAATAGTTACAGTTGTCTGATAGAGGTCTAAGGGAACTCTCTTGGCCTGAAAGAGCTCAGCCCTACTCATGAATTATGGACTTGAAGGGTCTGAAGTTGAAAGATATTAAAAATGCAGGAAGTTGGGAGCAATGTTAGGGCTAAAGTTATGGAATTTTCAATGAGTCAGCTGAATATGTTTCTACTTCCTTATAGACCCCATTGTGGATTAATGAAAGCCAGGGAATATTCATCCCACTGCATTGAGAACAACTTGCACTTGTAAATTCAGTTAGTTTACTGTACCTTGCCTCGATGTGCCTCCTACACTTTCCCCACTATCATTTAAGTACCAAGAAGGGAGTTGGGGCCAGGAAGAGAGAGAAGGAAAGCAGGGAATAGACGCATACCTTGCAAGAGATCTGGGTCTAATGCTTGCTGGCTGTGTGATTTTAGACAAGTCACTTAAGTTCTCTGTTCCCTCATCTGCAAAATGAGGATCATAATACTTCTGGTCTCTATCCCACAAAGTTATTGTGATGATCAAATGAGATGACCTCTGCAGAGCACTTTGTAAACCTTAAAAGGCTATGTAAATGTAAGCTGTAGTTATTGTGACCTAGTATGGCCAAAAGTCTTGGGTCAGCCCTGGCCAGACCAGACCACTTAATAGATGTTAGTATTTCCTACAAGATGACCTTCATCCAAAAAAAAAAGCAAAAAAAAAAAAAAAAAAGATGACCTTCAGGACCAACAAGGGTCTTCCTGATCCCTTCTCCCAGTCCCTTTATTTGTTCTTTATGTTCTTGTCAGTATCCTCTTAATAATTTTATTACTTAATCTTCTAACAATTAAAAGTGCTACTGGGTCCAAGAGACTGTGGTGCTTTACCCTCTCCCTCTCCATTAAGAGGCCCTTTTGCTCTGGACCCACATGCCCTTGGGTATGGCTAACACCTGGAACAAGGACCTGGCTCTTTTTTTTCAAACTCTTTGGTTTTTTATGGCCCCACCCCAGGGCCCTGGAGAAAAATTAATTAAATTTAGGTTTGGCTCACATCTAGGTCTCTTCAAAGGAAATGATAGAAAGGTATTCAGTGTACAATGAAAATCAGGTATGGGACAGGTATTTATTTTCCAAACTCAAAAGAAATACTTAACACAAAAGGCTTTCGAAAGTGCATATAGGGGCGGCCAGGTAGCACAGCGAGTAAGAGCACCGGCTCCAGTGTTGGGATGACCTGGGGATCAAATCCGGGCTCAGATACCCAGCACCACACCCAGAAGTAACTGGCTGTGTAACCTTAAGCAAGTTACTTAACCCTGATTGCTTTAAAAAAAAAAGTGCATATCAGCAAGACTTAAGTAATCAATAACACATATGTTAAAATAATATTATACTTTCCCAGGAGATTGAGACTTAAACATCAAAACATAAAGCAGTTTCAGGAATTGCTTAATAAGCAGTTGTATTTCACCTCAGTTTGGCACTGTACAAACAGAAGAATTAGACACAACTCAAAAATGATTAAACAAAAATTAACAAAAATAGCTCAGTTTTATAAAATATACCCCTTTGTATATGTCCTATTGAAGCCTTTATTGGATGTTAGAGCTAGAAGAAGCCATAGTGATAATCTCATGCAAGCTTTCCTTGAACAAATATGACCACATCACTCCCCTATTCAAGAAACCCCAGTGGCTCTATCTTTCCTCTAGGATCAAATACAAACTTTTCTGTTTGGTTTTTGAAACTGTTCATAGTCTGAGTCTATCCTCTCTTTCCAATCTTATTATATATTGCTTTCCTTCTTGCACACAATGTTCTGCCTGATTTAGTGTCCCTCATACATAACTCTGTCTCCCTTTTTCTCTATGCCTTTGTACCGGCCTGGAATGAACATCCTTCCTCCTCGTCATAGTTTGATTCAAAGTTCAGATCAATTGCCACTCCCTATACATAGATTTTCCTAATCCACAATCCCAGCTGCTAGTATTATGCTCTAGAAATTACTTTCTTTATCTTTTGTATTTAATTTTCTATGTATATGTTCCCAATGACAGAAGGAAAGTTTCTTTAGGACAGAAATGATTTCATTTTTCTTTGTAGCTTCAAATCCTGGCACAGTACCTGTTGTATTAATTAGCATGCACTTAATAAATAAATTAATGAATTTTACAGAAAAGGAAGCTGAGTCTAAGAGGACAGGCCAAGATAATAAGAACAGGAGCTAGCATTTACATAACTTTTTTAGGTTTGCCAAGCACTTTACAAATATTTCATTTTGGGAGGTAAATATTAATATTATTCCCATTTTACAGATAAGGAAAATGAGGTTGAAAGAGACTAAGCAGCTTGCCCAGGACCACACAGCTAGTAAGTGTCTGAAGCAGGATTTGAATTCAGGTCATCCTCTGAGACCAACACTGCACACTGTTCCAGCTAGCTGCCTCTGAGATAACACAGCTTCTGAGTGGTAGAAGCAGAACCTTTACCACCAAACCCAGTGCCCTCTGCCCTGCATCAGGCTTTACCCTCATTTTTAGTTGTCCA
>NW_027185764.1:5481838-5520462 GCF_028583685.1 Petaurus breviceps papuanus
GTGCCCTCTGCCCTGCATCAGGCTTTACCCTCATTTTTAGTTGTCCAAAACAATCTGGAGGAATTCTAAAGGGATTGCTTTCAAAGAGTTTAAACAGCCACTAAACAGCACCTTTGAAATGCTGGCCTCATGGTTTTCCATCTTGGCTGAGGTGCACGGGTGTTTGGTACCACCCATTATTTTAAGTAACAAACACAAAACTGAAACTTTTCCTTTGACTCTAAGGGCAGGATGTGAGTGTGTTCCTTTCTCCTTCTCTTTATGACACTCTCCTTGGAGCCCTGTCCCTTAGCTGCCTACAAGCCCAACAGAGTGACCATTGGACTTACAAGCTCCTACTTTCCCCTTTTTTTTACTTCAATCACTGATGCCCTCCCCATCCTCCCCCCTGCCACTGCCCACTGAGGACTGTTTTAGTTACATTTATTCTTCAGGCCTTTCTTGAGCACTGTCTGTGAATATAACTCTGTACCACACAATGTCAGGTCCATTAAAGTGGTCATGGAAGATATCAAGTGGCCCCAAACCCCAACACCAATTGCAACACAACCCTGATTTTTAAGATTCTCAGGGGAAATTTCTTCCTGGTAGGTCAAAATTTCCTTACCAGCTTTATCTTTATGGTTATTAGCAATGATATCACTCCTGAACATTATTGATTTTCAGTCTTTCTGGCATATTATGAAAGAAGTTATTTGGCTAGCCTAGAAAGAAATAATCCTTGACAGAGGAATGTTTTCATATACACTACAATTCTACCAGCCCTTCCCAAGGGAGCCCTCGATAATTCTGGAAAATGGAGCACTCCCCTCCCTGCCCAGTTTGGCCATTCCCATCAGTCAGTGGAAGCTCTGAGCATATGCTCGGCCCAGGTCTTCTGTGGCACGGGAGCAATGTGGTGTTGCCTCTCATAAGCATTCTACAAAGACTCCGAGCTCAGTTTACTTTTATAATCCTGAACCTATTATTTCATAAGTGTAAGGAAGTGCCAGTGTGGAAACTCCCTCTACCAATGTAAATTAGGCAAATCAATTCTAATTGATGATCTTAGAAAATTGCCCTGACACTAAGAGGTTAAGTGATTTCCCCATGCTCACCAGCTAGTATGTGTCAGAGGCAGGATTTGAACCAAGGTCTTCCTGACTCTGAGGCAGGTTCCTCTATGTGGTAGACCATACAGCCTCTCTGGAACTTTTGTATAAAGGAAAGATTCATCAGTGTTACATGTTGTGTGAAGGCAAGGGGGAAAACATTTCATCATAATTCATCATAATCCAATTCAGGACCTTGTTTTCATTATTTTAGTTATACATAGATAGATAAGTGAGTTTTTTTATGCTACTTAATATACAAATGAAGAAATACTTCTACAACCTTGGACAAATCATCTAACTTTTTGGAATCTTAGTCACAAAGTTTGACAGATAGTAAGTACTTAATAAGTAGCTTTTCATTCATTCATTCACAATACAATTCAGGTGAAAGCCTTAACTAGGACCCCAGTTCTAATATGGACAAGTTTTCAGTTTTTCTCTTTTAAAAAATCCAACTGAGCTCCTTTGTAATCCTTTCTTCTAGGGAGGCTGAGACTTGTGAATTACTTTAGTCTGGGAGTTCTGAATTGCAATGCAGTAGCTATTTGGGTATCTCAACTAAATCTGGCACCAGTATGATGAACCCCAATATGATGGCATGGGAGGCCAGCAGGCTTCCCAAGAAGGGGCAAACTATCCCAGGTTGGAAATGAAGCAGGTCAAAGTTCCCGTGCCAATGCATAATTGTTTTGGGCCCATGAATGGCTACTGCACTTTGGGCCTGACTAAGATAGGGAGAACCCAGTCTATAAAATAAAACAAGATAAAATAAAGTATTAAAAATCTGATTGAAAGATACAACATTGGGGTGGCCAGGTAGCACAGCGAGTAAGAGCACCGGCTCCAGTGTTGAGAAGACCTGGAGATTGAATCCCGGGCTCAGACCCTTAGCACCCACCCAGAAACACCTGGCCGTGTAACCTTGAGCAAGTTACTTAACCCTAATTGCTTAGGGACGGCCAGGTGGCTCAGCGAGTAAGAGCACCGGCTCCAGTGTCGGGATGACCTGGATCAAATCTGGGCTCAGATACTCAGCACCACACCCAGAAATAACTGACTGTGTAACCTTGAGCAAGTTACTTAACCCCTATTGCTTTAAAAAAAAAAAAAGATACAACATTGTGGGGATGGAAGAGGGAAGAAATTAGAAATCTTGCCAGTCCTAGCTACTACCAGCATACTTGGACAATGCAGGTCCTATGGGAAAGAGATTGCTCAAACAGCTCCAAAGTGTCTGCCTTCTGAGAAGAGGCTAAATCACAAGATAGCATTATGATTCTAGAAGAAACTATGGAGGGCCCTATTGGAGAACCAGAGATTCAACTGCAATGTCAAAGTATGGCCCTGCTGGCTCCCCTGAATTCAGTTCCCTTGTAAGGAAAGCATTAGCTATTGTGATAGCTTTATGTGTTTTCATCTGTAGCTGTTTGGTCTTCTGAGTTTTCTGCAGGGTGAAACAAAAAGTATGATTATTGGAGAAAGGAGGGGATCATCTACATGGCAGAAGGAGCAGGAGAGCAGCCAAATACTTACCTTGCAAGCAGGGATTATTTAATCCTTTGTACTTAACCTTGTGCCTGGAAGTAGACACTAAGCATGGCTTCCACAGTAGATGTTTAATAAATGCTTGGTTCTAGATTGATTGAGATTCTTATCAGCATTCTCAAGTCCTACAGAAAAACACAGGACTTGGATATGAATTCTCTTTACTCCAAAGGTATGGATATTTCTTTTAGACAAGTGTGTTGGGAAATAGAGTATGAAGTGAAAACAATGAGAGAATCAATTAATTGTTATAATTTAGTTACACAGTATCAAAAACTGAAAGCTAAAAACTCAGAGAAACATAGTGGCAGTAAGTATTTTAAAAGAGAGTTCATATGTTGCTTGACAGATCTCAAAGCAGACAAGCCCACAACTGAAGCCTGTTAGGAGAACAGTGTCAGTCTCATGGTGGGGCCAGAAGCCAGATTTCAAGGGACTGAGACATGAGCAGAAGGCCCTCATAAGCATAACAGGCATAGACACACCATTAAATCATTAGACACAGATCCTTGATAGATTGATTGCTATGAAAAAGGACAGATTATCCTTTGAAACTGGAGCAAAGGAGGAGAGAATGGTGGGGTGGCGTTGAGAGGATCAGAAGTAAGGAATTGGGGAGGAGAGAGAACTCAGGACAGACTGCCTCCAGTTTTTCATTGGAATTCCCCTAGTGACAGGATATGTTCACACATGGCAGCAGAGGGTAGCTTGAACAACTTCAATGATTTGTGAAACTCTAGCAACATGAATATCTGTCCAACAGGGAAAATATATGGTTCCTGTTGGACTATCTTTCTGGACAGGCTGTGAAGTGGGCAACACCATATATTACCAAAGACAGCCCCTGCTGGAACAGTATGACAACTTTCTGAAGTCCTGGCAGGTCTTCCTAATCCCTGCCAGTAAGAGTAAACCCACCAAAGAGTCTGGAGGCTCCAAAAAGAGGCCGGAGGGAGGGGGGAGGCTTGGTTGGTTGATTGAAATATAGAAATAAATTCTAGGCACTAAGCCAAGATGTGCTTTGGAATGAGCCAGCATTGATGGACCAACTCCAGGAGGGACTGGCTGGCTGATGCCCTTCAAGATGAACCAGACTGTGCAAAGGTTGCTATGTCCTTGTCTGAGCTGATTCAATAATGATTACGGATCAAGGGCTCACTGAAGCCTGGCTTGGCCTAGGTCCAACACCCCCTGCTTCTTACTCTATACCCAGCAAACTGAACACCTCCACCCTATTCTACTAGACCACTAAACTGAGTTGTTTCAGTCATGACTGACTCTTTGTGACCCCATTTGGGTCACAAATTGGCAAAGATACCGGAGTGGTTTGCCATTTCCTTCTCCAGCTTATTTTACAAATGAGGAACTGAGGCAAACAGGGTTAAGTGACTTGCCCAGGGTCACACAGCTAATAAGGGTTGAGGCTGGATTTGAACTCACAAAGATGAGTCTTCTTGACTCTGAGGCCCAATATTCTATCCCCTGCACTACCTAGCTGCCCTAATATTTACCATTAGAAATTAAAACATCTTAGAATTATTATGAAGTAGTTTTGACCTCATGATTCCCAAGCCACACTTTGAGAACCACTACTCTAGTAGAAGGGCCCAGAAAAGCCAAAGGATTTCTGGGATTTGAAGGCAGTTACAGCTCACCTTGATTTTTTAGATGGACCTATTAAAGAATGAATCATAGTTAGCCCCATAGAGTTGGAAGGCACTGCCAATCTCAGCTAGTCTAATCCCTACCTGAAGTATAAAGCACTTCTACCACACCAGACATATGACCATGTGGTTTCAGCTAGATTTTTTAAATGATAAGGACCTTACTACTTTGTGAAGCAATACATTCCATTCTGGGACAATTCTGATTATTAAGATTTTGCTTTTGTGACCTTGGGCAAGTCATTTAACCCCAGTTACCCCTCCAAAAAAAATTTAAAAATTAAAAAAAAGATTTTGCTTTCATTGAACTTAATTTCTCTCTGCAACTTCCACCCACTACCAGTAATCCTGTCTACTGTGGGCCAAGAAGAGCAGGTTGAATCTTTCTCCCACATGGCAGACTTAAATCTTCCTTCCCCACACCCCCAATTCCCTCACCTTACCCAGTTTAATCTTCACAAGCTCTAACTCCTCTAACTTCTTGGGTTCGTTAAATTTCCCTTCTTTCTAATTTCTTTTCATTTTACTATTATAGCCAATAAAAAAAATATGTGTATGGAAAGAAGTTAGACAACAAGATGTAGCCAATGATACAAGTTGTGGTGTGCAGTTCACATTCACAGCATTAGTCAAGTAACATCTGAAAAAAAAAAAGCACATGAATTTGATCAGGGTATAGAATGATGGAAAGGAAGACTTGAGTTCAAATCCTGCCTCAGACACATATCAGCAGGGTGGCCCTGAGCAAGTCATTTGACCTCTGTCTGCCCCAGTTTCTTCATCTATATAGCAGGGATAATAATAGTACCTGCTTCACATGGCTTTTGTGAGGATAAAGTATATGAAGTGCTTCCCAGACTTTTAAAGCTCTATAAAAGTCAGTTATTGTTGCTGTTATTAATATTATCACTGTAATATCATTCACCACTATTTTGCGGAAGTCCAGAGAGAAACAGTCGGAGAACAAGTTCCTATCTTGTTATTATTCTCTCATACGGGATGTTCTGCAGACTTTTGTACTCGTGGATAAAATGTTTTTTGTAATTGAGTAAGAGTTTTGGGAAAGAAATAAGAATTTACAGGTGTTTACTCTATCCCAAGCACTATGCTGAGTAATGTGGATGCAAATATAAAAAAAAAAGAGAGTCCCTGCTCTTAAGTACTTAAGTTCTTAAGTGCTTAAGTTCTAATAAAGGAAGACAACACACAAAAAGGAAAAAAAAAAAAGGTGTGGGGGAGGGAATATCCAGGTAATATGTGGTTTTGAAATCTGGAAGCCTGAAGCAGAGGCAGAAGAGGAATAAAAGTTGGCCTGTGCCCCTCCACAAAATGCCCCTCCATTTTGCTCCAGGAGCAGCTCAATGGGAGAAGGAGGTGGACCTTACAATGGGATGTTCCATGTTGAGGTCACAGGTGTGTTTGAATGTTCCAGGGCAAAGAGACTCAAGGAGATAAGGGAAGTTTCAGGATGAGACAGCATGGTTTGTATGTCTAAAAGCCAAGAACAGGGCTGGGAGGAGAATGAATTTTATATTAGGATATAAGCTCCTCTTCTATAAACGCATTGAAAGCATCTTAGAGAGGAGCAGCTAGGTGGTCCAGTGGGTAGAGCATAGATAAATAAATAAACAAGCGAAAGAATGAGTTGATGAATAAATAAGAAAGTATCTCAGAGATAACTCCAGTAGGAGACAGACTGACAAGGAAAACATGTACCTCATCCTGTTCTTCCGAGATTTTAACTTCTTCTGCTAGGTCTCTATGTTTTGATTGCATGAATGGGAATCTAAATGTAAAATACCCCTAGGAAATTATTAGTATTAAGTATAGAAACATCGATGAAAAATGTTCACAAATTTTTTGTGTATCAATGTTAGGTCTGGCTGGTGGTAGGGAAGAGTTTTGTCTGTTGGTATCTGATTCCTTTAGAGATTTTATCCTGAATTCTCCAGGATATTGTGAGGTTTGTAAAATAATGTGGAGATTTCTTCTCTAGTTAGTTCTTAGAGAGGTTTTACTATATAATTCTAGCTATCCAATATTGTCTTCCTAGATATCTAGTAGATGCTAAAGATTTTGTCACTTGCGATTACATATGCCACAGTTTTTACCACATAATTCATAATGTTCATCAGTCGGTATCTCTGGACTCCAAAAATATGCTGTCATTGAGGCTGGCAATGACCTACCTGATCCTATGTTACTATCTATCATAAATCCTTTTACTTTTGTAAACAGACCCCCACGATTCCATCATTTATTCGATGCTTCTTGGGCGAGTTCATGGGAACATTTCCTTTTGATTCCACCATTCTTATGTTATTTCTCACTGTTGTGGCTTTTATTAGCCTCATTATAAAATGAAGGGGTTAGGCTAGATTATCTCCAAGGTTTTCTCCACCTCTAACATCCTATGATTCAATATTCACATGTCAAAGCAAGATATGCACCAAGGAGGAATAAGAATTAATAAAAATCCCTCCATCTACACAGATGGCCACCTTGATGCTCCTTCTCCACCATCACCCCTGCCCACTACATATTGAACATATGCTTTGGAGTTATTGGTTTTCCCATTAGTGTGAATGAATCTCACTGAGCCAGACACACTTTCCCACCTCTTTCCCCTTGTGAACATTTACAAGAGAGTTAGCTGGGGATGTTATCAGTTTCAGCAGCATCTGTACAATGTTAATCAATGAAGAAGTGACTATAAAGATCAGGGCAGAAACGTGTTACCCCACAGAGCAGCCCACAACAAAGATCAGGACGCAAGCCCACAACCACAACAACCCAAAAAAAAAGAAGCAGCAAAAGCTCACAGCTCGTTGTGAAAGAAGCAATGTCCCAAACCTCTGGGAAGAAAGTGACCTGGGAAGAGTGTCAAAGATCAGGGGAGTCAAATGTCATGGAGGCAGCCTACCATAGGAAAAGATGCTGAGTGAGTTAGGCAGCAGATAGACAAAAGAAGGACCTCCTGACTACTAGAGCAGATCACGGTGGTCCACAGGCATCTGACCAGGCAGCCAAGACTCCAAGGACCCGCTCATCCAGCTATCTGGAGAGAGTGGGAAACAATGAGCTGGGATTCATTCTGATATTAGGTAGATCTGTGTTCACACAGTTATAAGGGTTTCATCAGTTTTGATTATGAATTCTACATAAATGAACCCAGGTAGGAGAGATGATAACCACTCCATCATCTCCATCACCATCACTCAAGCTAATGCCTGAGTTTCCCAGTTCCCCTTCTGTCTTTCTGTTCTATGGACCCAGCACAAACTGAAGTGGTTGAATCCACCTAAGTCCTATATTTAGAATGTTTTTTAAAAGTCAGCTATGCATATAAGGATGAGGGTGACTTTACTAGACTGCAGTTCAGTTGAGAAAAACCTGGTGAACCTTCAAACTTAATAAGTCATTTGATATGGTGGCCAAAAACCTCAGGCAGCTTTAGTATCCAAAACAATTGTAGTGATTGTCCTATTGTGTTCTGGCCCAGTAGACCACATGTTGTATACTGTATTCAGTTCTGAGTTTTGTACTTTAAAAGGATTATCAGTATGCTAGAACACAATCAGACGTAGGATGATGAGTTAGACACTATACCATATGGGCATCAATTCAAGGAACAGGGGTTCTTGGGAAGACTTCAGAAAGTTATAATAGCTGTCTTCAAATATATGAAGGACTGATATATAAAAGGCATTGGAATTATTCTTCTTATTCCCAGAGGGGCAAATTAGAACCCATGAATAGAGTTCCTAAGAGACAGATTTCAACTCAATCTCCAAAAGCATTAAGCTGTACGAAACAGAATGGGCTGCCTTTTGAGATCATTAGTTCCCCCTCACTGACCTCTTGGCAGGGAAGTTGTAGAGGGGAGTAATCCATCACAAAGATGTCATAGAATCCTCAGATTCTATGATTCAGAAGCATTGTAATTTTTCAACAGAGACAAAGAATTCTACTTAGGTCAGGAGTAGTCATTCAGAAATGTGAATTTCTTTTTTATGTGATATGTTTTATGAGGTCAAGGTAATGACCTGCATGATCCATAGTATAATTCACTACACAGATGAAGGATAGTTATTGGTGCCTCTCTCCAAAGGGGATCACCAGAGGCTATAATAGTGTAATTAGGAGAAAATCGAGTACAGAAGACACTAACCCTACCCACCGGTATATCTTAGAGTAGAAGAGAAGACTTTAGCAAATACAGGAAGAAGAAGTTGGGGGGAAAGAAAGGTCAGAATTAATTAGTAAAAATTCTTAATTTTAGATCAGTTTTAAAGTAAACTTTATTACTGTATTATACATACATATGGTCTGATCAAGTCAGAGTAAAATGAAATAATCCCCTCCCTCATTTGGGACACTATTGCTTCTGGTAATGCCGCCAGAAATTCTATTGGCTATTTTGACTGCCATATCACGATGGTAACTTGTACTCAATAGCACCTTACACACAGTAGGCCTTTTCTAAATGGTTGCTGAATTAAATTGAACTAAACTATTGAAAAGTATCCATTCATTCTGTTGCTTAGTTCTTAGAGTACCTGCTTTAATGTTGGATAAGACTGATTGAGAGACAGTGTAGCTTAACAAACAGAAGCTGCTAGCCTTAGCGTGAGGAAGACTTGGGCTGGAATCCCACCTCTAATAGCTGTGTGACCATGGGCATGTTACTTTTAGCATCTCAGAGCCCCAGGAAACTAAAACTATAAGCCACTGATAAAATCAGACATTTAGATAGCACGACAAATATCACAAATGTAATTGCTTATGTAACCGAGGTTTTCTGCAACTCAGAATCATAGAATTTTGAAACTAGAAGGAACTCTGGAGATCCTTTCAATTGACCCTCTCTTTTAACAAATGAGGAAACTAAGGCTCATTATATGACATGCCCGAGATCATCTGGCCAGTTAGTAGCAGAACTGAGAATGCCTTCATCCTGTCCTCTGCTCACAGTATTTCTCAGGGTAGGATTATAGGGTTGTAGATTTTGAAGTTGGAAGTAGTACAGCTAGGGGGTGCTATGATAGGCAGAGCACTGGCCCTGGAGTCAGGAGGACCTGAGCCCAAATCTGGCTTCAGATGCTTACTAGTTGTGTGACCCTGTGCAAGTCACTTAACCCTGATAGCCTCCAAAATAAAAAGAGCTGGAAGGGAACCCTAGAAGCCACTGAGTCCAACCTCCTCATTTTTGTAATTGGGGCATAGAAAAATTCAGTGACTTTTCCAGGGTCACATAGCTAGTAAGGCCTGAATTGGGGTTTGATGCCAGGTCTTCTCGACCACAAGTCCTACTTCCTGTCCACCATACCATGTTCCTCCTCAGTAGTTACTGCCCCTAGTTACTGGAAGGGCCTGAAGGCAGACGTGTCCCCTCTCCAAACTGAACACTTTTTTCCATGGCAGAACTTTATATTTCAGAGGCTGGTACACCACAAGCTGTTTATTTTCTCCTCATTGCCGTGCCTGTAATTAGATTAAACTGTGATGATGTAGGCAGTTATTTGGCCTCCAAATTCCATTCAGGCAGCTCTCTACCTATGATCATCTTAATAGCAGGTTATATTTTTAACTGCTTACTTAGAATTCTCCCAAGAAAGGTTCTTATTTGCCCTTCTAAGTCACCAGGTCATGTCCCTACATCCTCTTTTCCTTGTGGCAAGCAGACCGTGGGGGCAGGGGGCAGGGGGCACAGGATGGGAAGGAAGATAACCAGGGCAGGACAAGGTTTTCCTCCATTTCACTCACTCCTGCCTGGCTTTCAGTCCCTTGAAGGCAACTAGGCAGTACAGTGGGCAAGTGTGCTGGACCTGGAGTCAGAAAGACCCAAGTTCAAATCCCACCTCAGACATTTAATGGCTGTGTGACCCTAAGCAAGTTACTGAACCTCTCTTACTCTCAGTTTTCTCTTCTGTAAAACTGGGATAATTGGGGCAGCTAGGTGGTGCAGTGAGGAGAACACTGGAGTCAGGAGGACCTCAATTCAAATCCAGCCTCAGACACAACACAAAAACTAGCTGTGTGACCTTGGGCAAGTCACTTAACCCCAATTGCCCTCCAATAAGCAAAAAAAAAAACCTGGGATAATAATAGCACCTACCTCCCAAGGTTGTCGTGATGATCAAAGAAACAGCACATATATGTTTTTGTTTAGTCATCCAGTCATGTCTCATTCCTCATGACCCATGGGTCATAGCACATCAATACTGTCCATGAGGTTTTCTTGCCAAAGATACTAAAACTAGTTTCCTATTTCCTTCTCCAATAGATTAAGACAAACAAACAGAGTTTAAGTGACTTGCCCAAGGTCACACAACTAGTAAGTGTCTGAGGCTAGATTTGAACCCAGGGCTTCTAGACACCAGGCCCATTACTCCTTCCACTGAGCCCCTTTTAGCTGCCTAGCAGATGTATCATGCTTGGCAAACCTTACAGTCTTAGGTTAATACTAGTTATTGTTATTATCATTATTTTTATTGAAGCCATGGCTCCTAGAGTAACACTCGAATTTGCAATAAAACTCAACATTTTTTATAACAGACTGGGGACACAAGTTTCTAACACAATGGCTTCTTAAGGGACAGTCTCCCCAATTCACATCACTTCCACCAACTTAACTTTTAGAAATAAACATTTAGGGGCAGCTAGGTGGAGAAGTGAGTAGAACACCGGCCACAAGATGGTCAGGAGGACCTGAGTTCAAATCCGGCTTCAGACATTTAACACACTTACTGACTATGTGACCTTGGGCAAGTCATTTTAACCCCAATTGCCCTGCCTTTCCCCCTCCAAAAAAAAAAAAAGAAACATTTCAATATAATGAAATAGAAATATATTGAAGCTACTCTACATTGTGGATTACAGAGTACTTCTAACATTCTCAAAACAAGTCTGTCACCTTAGTTTGAACACTCCTACCTTTTTTGAATTTACACTATTATTCTGCGCTACTACAAAAGAATTTGGTAGGCAGAAAAAAACCCAATCTCTGTTCAAATTATCACAAATTTCCCATTGGTGAGGTGCAAGTCAATGATTTACTGTATGTATAAATATTGTATGAGTCATAGATTTAGTACCTTAGAGGTCATCCAGTTCAATCCCTTCATTTATAGATGATGAAATTGAGTCACAGAGAGGTTAGGTGATTTGTCTAAGGTCGCACACCCAGCAAGTTATTTGAGACAGGATCTGAACCAAGTTCTTCCTAACTCCAAATCATGCACCCTATCCACTATGTGATACCAGTGAAATAATTTCATAATTATTTTCTTAAAGATCAGTTCATTCTGGGGCGGCCAGGTGGTTCAGCGAGTAAGAGCACCAGCTCCAGTGTTGGGATGACCTGGATCAAATCCGGGCTCAGATACTCAGCACCACACCCAGAAATAACTGGCCGTGTAACCTTGAGCAAGTTACTTAACCCTGATTGCTTTTAAAAAAAATCAGTTCATTCTCCATACACCTTTTTTTTTGAAGGGTTAAGGCAATTGGGGTTAAGTGACTTGCCCAAGGTCACACAGCTAGTTAAGTGTCTGAGGCCAGATTTTAACTCAGGCCCTCCTGACTCCTGACTCTATTCACTGCAGTGCCACCTAGATGCCCCCCATATACCTTAAAAAAAAATGCCTGAGTCTCAGTTAAGAGGATTGGAGAGTGAGTAAGTAAGCAGAGAGGAATATCTATCTTCTGGTGCTGGAAATTGAACCCATGCCTTTTAGTGCCAAATCAAATACTTTTTTGACAGCTTCTCTTACTATGTCACAGTGAAAAGGGTACTAGATTTGGAGTCAAGAGTCCTAGGGTTCAAATCCTGACTCTGCTACCGACTTCTTGCATAACTTTAGACAAATCCTTTCGCCTCTCAAGCCTCAGTTTCCTCCTCCATTTCCCCTTGAGGTCATTACTTCCTCCATCACTAAACTCTTGGCAAGGAAATTATAGAGAGGATTTACTCATCAGGCAGATGTCTTCTGTCCTGTCTCCATAGTCCTAGGAGTCTATGATTTAGAAACAGTGTGACTTTTTTTTAGCATAGACAAAGAATTCCACTTAAAGGAGTAATAACAGGATTGTAATGAGATTATGTTTTTGTTTAGTCATCCATGACTAAATTAGTCATTTGTAATCATGACCCCATAGCACATCAATACTGTCCATGGGGTTTTCTTGGCAATGATACTGGAATGATTTACCATTTCCTTCTCTACCATTTCAGTAGCAATAACTAGATTGTCTCCAAGGCCCCTTCCAACTCTATATCTTGGATCTTAGTGTCATAGAGCTAGAATTGGTCCTTTGATTGTGAAATGAATGAATGTATTGAAGAAATTTTAGAAGGAAAGGGTCACTTCTTTTTTTAATGTTTATCTATTTTTAGTTTTCAACATTCACTTTTATGAGTTTTAAATTTTCTCCCCTCTTCCTCCCCCCCTCCCAAGATGGCATGTAATCTGATATAGGCTCTACATGTACATTCCTATTAAATATATGTTCACATTAGTCATGTTGTATAGAAGAATTAGAATGAATGAGAGGAACCATGAGAAAGAAAAAAAAAACAAAAAAAGAAAATAGTCGACTTCGCTCTGCATTCAGACTCCATAGTTCTTTCTCTGGATGTGGATGGCATTTTACATCATGAGTCCTTTGGAATTGTTTTAGGTCCTTGCATTACTGAGAAGGGCTAAGTCTATCAAAATCAGTCCTTGCACATTGTGGCTGTTATTGTACACATATGTTCTCCTGGTTCTGCTCACTTCACTCAGCATCAGTTCATACAAGTCTTTCCAGGTTTTTCTGAAGTCTGTCTGTTCATAATTTCTTATAACACAATAGTATTCTATTACATTCATATACCACAACTTGCTCAGTCATTCCCCAATTTATGGGCATCCTCTCAATTTCCACTTCTTAGCCACCACAAAAAAAAAGAGCTGCTATAAATATTTTTGTACATATGGGTCCTTTTCCCATTCGTATTATCTCTTTGGGATACAGTTCTAGAAGTGGTGTTGATGGATCAAAGGGTATACATATTTTTATAGCCCTTCGGGCATAAATCCAAATTGCTCTCCAGAATGGTTGGATCAGTTCACAACTCCACCAACAATGAATTAGCCTTCTAGCTTTCCCACATCTTCTCCAACATTTATCATTTTCCTGTTTTGTCACATTAGCCAATCTGATAGTTGTGAGGTGGTACCTCAGAGTTGTTTTAATTAGCATTTCTCTAATAAATAGTGATTTAGAGCATTTTTATATGACTATAGATAGCTTTAATTTCTTTCATCTGAAAACTGCCTATTCATATCCTCTGACCATTTATCAATTGGGGAGTGACTTGTATTCTTATAGCTTTGACTCAGTTCGCTTTATATTTTAGAAATAAGGCTTTATCAGAGACACTGGTTATAAAAATTCTTTCCCAGAAAGGGTCACTTCTAGGAGAGAAGGCTCAGGAAAGACTTCATGGTGGAGGCTGAATCTCGAAGGAAGAGGAGATTTTCAGTAGGCAAAGGTGCTTCTAGCATCAGCAGGACAAAAATTGGAAAGAAGTGAGGGTGCAGAATGAGAGAAAGAGAATAATATGAGATAAGACCAGACAGGAAGGATAAGAATAGATTGGGGAGGGACTCATGTGTCATGTCAAGGAATTTTGCGTTTGGTAGGCAATAGTCACTGAAAATTTGTATATTTATACCTGCTAATTAGAAAACTGACTCTGTAAGCACAAATTAGGTGAATTAGAGAGGACAAAAATTAGAAGAAAAAAATAAAAGAAAAACTCATTTAGGAGGCTGTAATAATAGGCCAGTTGTGAAATTTATAGACAATATTCTATACAAGTAAGCATCCTGAAATGACTAAACTAAATAAGTCCACATCTATGAACTCTGTGGTATGAGAAAAGCTTCTTTAATGGGGCATGAATTTACTTTAGATTCATTTTCTGTGGTATGTAGGACCCTACCTGTAGTTTCTGTTCTATGCACATTAAACTGTATCTCACTTTCCCCTATATCTGCAGTCCTAAGTCCTGAAATCACTTCCTATTTAGGCAGAAAATATAAAGCAAAACATTATCTAAGGATTAGGTTCACTAAGATGTGTTCTGTTCTATCTGTCTGGATTCCTCTTCCTCCCGATTCCCCCTTCCTTCTGTCCTGATCTACTGGCTCCCAGACCTAGACTTTCCTCCGGATTGTGGTTGCAATCCCTCAGTCTCTGGGTGCTTGAACATTTGGCTTGCACAGACCCCTGGACACATGCCTTAATCTCCTGCTCCTTAGACCTTCACCTGTATAAGATCCTGCTAGCTCTCCTAATCATAAATGGGTACTTGCCAATCACAGTTCTACTGCTTTCCACACCATGGGAGGACAATAAATATGTCAGTGGGAAGTTGAAGGACTTAATTTCTTCAAGAAAAATGCTCTGAAGTTCTAAGTTATTGAGTTCATATGGAACAAGTGTCTCCACCTACTGAGTGCAGCATCTGGACTTTCAAAACATATCCATCCTTAGGGCATTAGGGCGGTGTCAGAACTGAGCTTTATTATCCATATGCTCCAACGCCTTCCCGTCACAAACTTTTTTAAAATTTATTTCTTTATTTATTTTTAGTTTTCGGCATTTACTTTTATAAGATTTTGAGTTTTAGATTTTTCTCCTTCCCTCCCCTCTCCCCAAGGTCATACATGTACAATCATATTAAATATATTTCCACATTAGTCATGTTGTGAAAGAAGAATCAGAATAAAAGGAGAAAACCATGAGAAATAAAAAACAAAAAAGAGAAAATAGCCTGGTTCGATCTTCATTCAGACTCCATAGTTCTTTCTCTGGATGTCATCCCAAACTTCTTTACCAGAATACAAACTCTTGTTATGTGGACAATGTCTTCAGTTCTTCTATGGGACATAAGATGCCAGGAGAAGGAATATGCACGCCCGTGCGCACACATACACACACACACACACACACACACACACAACTATACCCTATTGCTTAGCATAGTGATGTCAAACTCAAACAGAAAGGAAGGGTGCCACCAAACTATACATAAGCATCCTTGATTGTTGTTGTTCAGTCATTTTAGTCTTGTCCAACTCTTCATGATCCCATTTGGGATTTTCTTAGCAAAAATACTGGAGTGGTTTCTAGTTCCTTCTCCAGCTCATTTTACAGATGAAGAACTGAGGTAAACAATGTGAAGTGACTTGCCCAGAGTCACACTGCTAGTAAGTGTCTGAGGTCACATTTAAACTCAGGAACATGAGACTTCCTGACTACAGGCCCAGCATTCTATCCACTGCACCACCTAGCTGCCCTATAAGGATGCTTACAGGTCATATCTTGACTTAGAAAACCACAAATTGATATTATGGGTTTTTGTATTTTTGTTGTTTTTGTTAAATGTTTCCCAGTTACATTTTAAGCTGATTCTAGGACACTCCGGAGTGATGCAGTTCGTGAGCTGCCAATAGGCCCCATATTTTATTCCTCTGGTTTAGCAGACCAAAGAAGAGACAAAAAAGACATGCCCATATAAGGGAAGCTTCTCCTCAGAAAACCCAATGTATCAAAACTCTTCCCATAACTCAGAGTTTCATCTGGGTTTTGGTGTCATTCTGTGAATCCAGACTACTGAAAAGCAGAAAAGTGGGGCAGCCTAATTAAATCTTCTGGGCTCAGTAACAGTCTTTCTTCCTCCTTCAGTATTCTTGATACTAACTCCTGTAGGCTTTTGGGCACGGTGCAGCCCAGCTGGGGCAGTTCTACTGTTATTTATGACTATCAGGGCCAACCCTACTGTTCTGTGTCAACCTCTGACCAGGGTCCTGACAATGCCCTTGATACTTGTGTAACATAGCCTTCTTAAAAATTTATGATGCTGACACTATAGACATATAGGTTGGTGATTAGTATTGTCTGTTGTTGTGGTTGTGGTTGTGATGTTTTAAAAATCATTTGTGATTTTCTTTCCCCAATTGTGCAGTATCTTTCCAATTTTGTGAAAGCAATACCTTAGCATTTTCAAAACTGTTCCTTCCAGCACAGATTTCTACTGTAAAATATTTGTGTGGTGCAGCCATACTTCTCGAATTCAATCGAAGTGCTTTTCCTGCCTTTTTATATAGCATATTGGACACTAAGGTGTTCAAGTCCAAATTCAGTGGTTCCACTATCATGATAGCAAATATGTTCAAAAACATATTATTTTCTGTCCAATTTGTGTCCTCTTTCCAGTTTTATATATAAATGCCTTTGGAGGGATGTGGCTTCCTTGTGTCTTTTTTTCCTAGCCTAGCATTTCTCCCTTCAACAGGCTGTCTATTTTCTGGCCATACCCTTTCCTCCTACCTGGTATCTTCTCCTTTCTGCCCCGCCATTTCTCTGGAAGACTATGCCACACACCCCACACTCTGTTCCTGTATCCTCTTGTAAGAAAGAAATAGCCTAAAGGATTTCTTTGTCTAGACCTGTGATTTCATCTCTGGGAACTCCCAGTATATTAACTCCCTCTCCTGATGCAGATCATCAATTTGCCTATAACTGATAATGTTAGGAAGTTTCTTAGAGAGCTAAGGGGGTAAGTGATTTGCCTATATAAAGCATAGTCTTCCTAACTCTAAGGTGGGGACTCTATCCTCTACAATACATTTCCTCTAAGACATAAGAAATTCTCATCTAAAAAATCAGGAAAGGATATGATCCAGGGATAAAGTGGGAGATAGAATAGAAGATCAACCCATGTGTTGCATTGGCACCAACAAGACGTTAGAAGACCTAAGTTGTTGCTGGGTAGATCCTCAATTAGAAGTTTTTTATAACGGCATGACCAAGAACCACACAAAATGAAAAGGTATGGATGGGTTACAGTATACCTCCTTATTTGAGGAAACATCCAAATCAATGAAGTAATGTTTCAATTCAAGTAGCAAAGGATGTGGACAAGGTGGAACATGTCTTGAGAAGGGTAATTAGGATGGTAAGAGGACTGGAAATTATGCCATATGGAAATCAACTTGAAGCAAATGGAGATGTTTAGCTGGAAGAAGAGAAAATGTCATCGTTATATCATCTTAATTTTTATGTTTTATCAGTCACCATAGCCAATAAATTCATCATAGTATTGAGTCTCTCTCTATACTTAGCTAGATTGTTCCTCAAAAAGCAAATGTAAAATGTTTCTGGAACTATGCTCAGAATTTGTCTCCTTGGTAGAACTTACCTTAACTCAGGGCAGCTAGGTGGCACAGTGAATAGAGCACCAGCCCTGGAGTCAGGAGGACCTGAGTTCAAATCCGCCCTCAGACACTTAATACAAAAACTAACCATGTAACCTTGGGCAAGTCACTTAATTCCAACTGCCCTCCAAAAAGAAAAAAAAAAGAAGAATTTACCTGAACTCTGCTGTCAGAGCCCTGGAGAATTCAGTATCAATTCCATGTCCTAAAAAAGACATCAGAGTAGTGCTTTTTAGAAAATTTCTTTAAAATATTTAGAATTATCATGTAGAAGATGGATTAGATCTATTCTGCTTTGTCCTGGAATACAGCTAAGTGGTGCAGTGAGTAGAGCTCTGGGCCTGGAATCAAAAAAAAAGGCCTGAGTTCAAATCCAACCTCAGATACTTACTAGCTGTTTGACCCTATGCAAGTCAGTTAGCACTGTTTGCCCCAGTTACCTTGTCTGTAAAAATGAGCCAGAGAAGAAAATAGCAAACCACTCCAGTGTCTTTGCCAAGAAAATCCCAGATGGGGTCACAAAGAATTAGACACAACTGAACAACACAGAACTAGTACTGGTAGGTAGAAGTTATAGGGAGGAAAGTTATTGTTTGATATAAGGAATAGCTTCCTAACAATTAGAACTGACCAAAAAATGGTCTGGAGTGTGAATCGCTAATTAATTTATTAAGTTATGAAATGGGACAGGCATACCTGGTTCTTTGAGTATTCACTGGGAAAGACCATGGTGGCAGTAGGAAGGGAGACTTCAATCACACTTTAATAAGGCACAGAGGGTACAGGGGCGGACAGGCACAGAAACTGCAGGGATAAGTGATGAAAGATGGCTGAGGGAGTACAGAGGCAGATGGCATGGGGAGAGGGATAGGGTGGTAGAGGGAGGCAAGCAGTGTAGGGAAGAGGATGAGAAGGGGGAGAGGCACAGAGAATCACTCACATAGGCATGAATTAGAGCTGGCAGCATGGACCCGGAAGGAAATAGAAGAATGCTTAAGGAAACGGAGTTTAAGGTCTGATTTTATAAGGTTTTTGGGGGGCACAGACTAAGTCTTATCCATGACACCTTGGCATTAGTTCATTAACATATCCCCTTCATCTTAAAGTTATCAGTAACATTTGACATTCTGCTGGTCTTACTGTGGATGTCAGGAACTTATCTGAGATTTATATATGATAGGACCAAAAGGCCCCTGGCAACAAAGCCTAGATGGCTTTCCCTGATTTAGCACATATTACTAGGATGTGATTTTTGGTTGATATGTGATACAATTTGCAAATCATGCTCCTTTGATCTTTGGGATCGTTTGTACATGACTTCTAGGTTCTCCTTTGCAATTTTACTTTCTGCAATTGGTACTTTATGCTGGCCACTTATAAATTGTAATGACTTGAGAATGGTCAGAGGGACCAGAACAAGATACAGTTTTAACACAGGCTGCCTCAATATGTAGTGAGTTACTTATCGTAAGAGATATTCAAACAAAGACTGGATCAACCAACAAGCGTCTATTAAATGTCTACTTTTTTCCAGGTATTGTACCAATGTCTGAGAATAAAACACAAAAATTAAATTGTTCTCACCCTCAAGGAGCTTACCTTTTCTACAAGGAGACGAAACATTCACATGCTAGCACATACAAAATAAATATGAGGTTGTTTAGGGGAAAAACATTGGCCACTGAGGGGATCAAGAAAAGTCTCATGCATATGGTAACATTTGAGCTGAATTTTGAAGGAAACCAAAGATTCTAAGAAGTAAAGATAAAAAGGAAATCCGCTTCAGGCATGTACAGCCTGGACTGTGGTTGTGGTTTGTCCTTCGTTCTCGAAGAGGACCATGACATCAGGGAGATGTTGACATGACTTGCAATTTACTTTGATTTGAGTGAGGGAGGGCTGTGCAAGGTCACCAACCTCACTTTTTCCTCCAGAGCCATCTGGGTCCAGTGGTCAGATATGTATAAGGATGACTAGAGATGTCCCAGGATGCAATGGGAGCCCTTTTAGGCTAAAGTCTTTTCAGGTTCTCACTTTGAGTAAGGCAACACCCATTCAGTGAATAGGTCTCTTTAAGAAGTGAATCAAGGGATGACCACTTTCATTAAAAAAAAAAGACATGGAGGGGGAACAGGAAAAGGATAGAGGTCTTAAGGAATAGCAAGAAGGCTAGTTTTGCTAGACCATAGGATATATGAAGCAGAATGATCTAATAAGGCTTATTCCAGAGGTAATAGGCAACCGATGGAATTTATTAAATAGTAGAATCACATGGTCAGACCTGTGCTTCAGGAATATCACTTTGGCTTCTGAGTAGAGGAGACTTGAGACAGGGAGACCATTTGAAAAACAACTGAAGCCCAAGGGGTGATAAGGATGAACATGTGAAAGATGGTAGGGAGGTGGAATCAAGATTCAGCAACTGATTAGATATGTGACGTTAGAGTCAGTTGGGAGTTGAGGTCATGAGCCTGAGTTGGAAGGATGGTAGAACCCTGAAAAGAAATAGGAAAGCTCAGAAGTAGGCTTGTGGGGTAAAGATAGAGTTCTGTTTGGAGTATATTGAATTTGGAGTGCCTAAAGGACATTCCATTTGAAATGTCCAACTGGCAGCTGGTAATGCAAGATTATAATGCAGGTGAGAGTGAGGGACTAGCTAACTAGATCTAAGTCATTTGCATAAAGATATAAACTGATGAAGTCATCAAGAGAGAATATAGAGGGAAAAGAAAAAAAGGACCCAAGACAGAGCCTTGACATACACCCTGTTAGGGTGTATCCGAATATGGAAAGATGCAATCCAGCAACAATGACCACTTATCTGAGATATCGAGGAAAGGATTCATGCTTAAGGGATCTAATTAACCCAAGTAGCCTCCACAGCCCTTTCCAACCCTGAAAATCCATTATTCTGTGACTCAGGAAGTTAGGTGGCACAATGAACAGAGTACCAGGCCTGGAGTCAGGAAGACCTGAGTTCAAACGTGGTCTCAGATACTGTTTGACCCTGGGCAAGTCACTTAACCATCTGTAAAATGAGCTGGAGAAGGAAATGGCAAACCGTTTTAGTATCTTTGCCAAGAAAACTCCAAGAGAGGTCACAAAGAGTTGTTTTTGTTTTTTGATTTTTTTTGCTTTTTGGAGGGCAATTGGGATTAAGTGACTTGCCCAAGGTCATACGGCTAGTTTTTGTGTTAAGTGTCTGAGACCATATTTGAACTCATGTGCTCCTGACTCCGGGGCTGGTGCTCTGTTCACTGCACCACCTAGCCACCCCTTGAAAAAATGATTAAACAACAATATGATTCTAAGTGGAGAGGAATAGAATGATGGGGTACACCAAACTGAATACATATTTACTAGAAGTGGTCTAACCAGCAGTGAAAGGGTCCAGAGAAAGGGCTGCTGTCCCCAGCCCTTTTCCAGGATTATCCATTCCTTCTGCCAGAAAGTCTGGGATATCAAAATGTCATACTAACTCTCCTTAGATCTGTCCTTTGCACATAATACATTATACTTGGTATTACAATTTTCTATTTGTTTTATCTCGGCTACAAGTTTGTAGGTCTATCATAGTCATCTAATACATATTTGTTAGGCTAAATTTAATTAAAATCTTTCTCATTACCATTTTAGCCTTCCTTATCCAGTCAGTGGGGAGTTTTTCCTGGTACATTCTGACCCATTCAAATTGAACCCTCTCGTTAGCATCCACTGTTCTAATCTTGGGATAACAATCTCCTCCTTCCCAAACCAAATCATTCATACCTGTGCCTGAAAGTAAACAGCGTCATTTCTTATAAAGTCTCGTTTCTAGTGGGAGAAGTTTCTGCTGGGATTGTCAGCAATCTACAAACTCTGGTTATGATCTCTCGTTCACCAGGCTCTCAAACTATGGCATTTTACTCCAAATAAATATCAT
The DNA here is from genome assembly GCF_028583685.1 of Petaurus breviceps papuanus. Lineage (NCBI taxonomy): Eukaryota > Metazoa > Chordata > Mammalia > Diprotodontia > Petauridae > Petaurus > Petaurus breviceps. Next base: position 5,503,335 of record NW_027185764.1, read on the forward strand.
CTTCATAGATTTAGAGCTGGAAGGGAATGTTAGAGGTCGCTGAGTCTAAGACCCTCATTTTATAGTTGAGGAAACAGGTTAAGTGACTTGCCTAGGGTTATACAGCTAGGAAGCATCAGAGGGGAAATTTGAACCTAGGTCTTTCTACCTCCAAGTCCAACTCTCTGTCTACTACACCACACTGCTACCTACCGACATAACTTGGCTTCTGTATCCTAGAGGAAGTCATGCTTCCCTGCTTTTGTCCCAGTGAAGGCCCAATGAAGACAGTACTTTTGTCACTGATCAGGGCAGCAATCTGTACCTATCTGTAGAGAACAAAGAGCCTCAGAATGGGCAACCAGCTCTTGCTTTCTCTCAGACAATGTTAGACCTTCTAAATCGTCCTATTCACATTTCTCATTTTACAGGAGAGAAAATTGAGGCGAAAGAAGGGAAAGGACATTCCCATGGTTACACAGTTATTGAGTGGCAGAGTCAAGATTTGAATCCTGGTCTTCTGAGTCTATGGACAAGGGATTCTTATCCCCCTGGATCCATAGGGGTCAATGAACTTGGACGGAAAAAAATTACATCTCAATTTTTGCTAACCTATAACCAAAATCTAGCATTTCCTTCAATTATAAAATTTTTTTTGAAACATTATTCTGAGAAGGAGTTCATAGGCTTCACCAGACTGTCCAAAGGATCTATGCCACACACCCAAAAATGGTTAAGAATAGAGGTGTGCTGATAAATGTTTAACAGCTAGATTTCTGGGGAAATAATATGCAACACACTTTTAAAGCATATTCTGCCATATTGACATTTTCTCTATCCCTTTCTTAGGTCTACACAATCATCAAAATAATATATCAAGGGGGTGGCTAGGTGGCGCAATGAGTAAAGCACTGGCCCCAGAGTCAGGAGGACCTGAGTTCGGTTCCAGCCTCAGACACTTAATACCCACACACACAAAAAAACTAGCCCTGTAACTTTGGGCAAGTTACTTAACCCCAATTGCCCTCCAAAAGGCAAATAATAATAATAATATATCAAGCCCTGATTTGTAACCTTTACCTGTTTCTAAAGTGTAAATGCTCACAATGACAACTTAATAATTGGCTGGTCCAAGCTGGCCCCAGCATACCCCAGGTTAAGAACACTTTTGCTTCAGACTCTCTAAATTCAAAGTCTCTTTCTATTACACCATGATGCCCCTCTCCATTGATGGAACAACCCGCTCCTAAGTGGGTGGGGACCTAGTAGAAATAGAATTGGATAGAGAATCATGAGGTTGGAGTTTGAATCCTACTTCAGAAACTTACCATCTGTGTGATCAGAGCCAGATTCCTCAATCTCTCTAAGCCTTAGTTTTCCCCATCACTAAAATGGAGTTAATGATACATAATCCACTTCCCAGAGGTTGTCATGAAAAAAGCCCTTGATAAATCTTAAGACTCTGTTTAATATGTTTTCATCAATGATGTCATCAACTCTTCTAGGAAAACTGAACTTTAGCCTCAGTTCTGCCACAAATTAGCAAGTCACTTAACTTTTCTAGGACTTTTTTCACCCATAAGATGGGGTTTGGGTGGGAGGAAAAGAAGGAAGAAAAGAAGCATTTATTGTCTCCTGTGTGTCAAGTGTCATGCTAAGCTTTGGGGATGCAAAGAAAGGTAAAGGCAGTCCCTTCTCCTGAGGAGCTCACAACCTAACGGGGGTGACAACATGCAGACATCTGTGTGTGAGCTCTGAACAGAACAAATGGAAGATGAGCAACGGAAGGAAGGCGCCCGAGTTAAGAGGGATTGGGAAAGACTTCCTGTAGAAGGTGCGATTTTAGCTGGACATTGAAGGAAGACAGGGAAGTGAGGAGGGAGAGATGAGGAGGGAGAGCATTCCGGGCGTGGAGGACAGCCAGCGAAGATGCCCAGAGCCAAGTGATGGAGTGTCTTGGGCAAGGAACTGAGAGGAGATCAGTGTACCTGTCTTGAAGAATATGGAGGGAAAAGAGAGCAGGGGGCAATGTGTAAGAAGATTGGAAAGGTAGAAGGGTGGGTGCCTAGGTTGTGAAGGGCTTTGAACATCAAACAGAAGAATTTATATGTTATCCTGGAGATGATAGGGAACCACTAGACTTTATTGAGTGGGGTTGGGGGAATGATATGGTTGGACCAAAGCTTTAGATAAGTGCTATTATTATCCCCATTTTACAGTTCAGGAAACAGGCAAACAGACGTTAAGTGACTTGCCTAGGGTCACATAGCTAGTAAGTGCCTAGAGTCACATTTGAATTCAAGTCTTCCTGACTCCAGGACGAGAACTCTTTTCACTGTGCCACCTAACTGCCTCTTGGGACATGGAGTACATGGTTACTAAGGCCCCTTTTAACCCTAATCTATGAATCTGTAAATCACCCTTTCAAATAAGGCTGAAAATCTCAAAGAGAAGGATACCAAGAATCACTAGAGACCAGGATACAAGTGCTCAAGTATGTATGTACACCATTTCTCCTCCATGTCCCAGTCTACTTTAAAGTGAAAATGTCAAAGGAAAAGAGAGAAGTTGGGTTCATAGAGATAGTATTTAAACAACCCATAGTGGGTCACACTCCTTCAGCTACTATAGGGAAACCTCTAACTCACCTCTCCCTCTACTCTTACTTTTGCCTGCAGATCATTAAAGATCAGAAGTTGCTGGTGATTGTTGGAGGGATGCTGCTGATTGATCTCTGCATCTTGATTTGCTGGCAGGCTGTGGATCCTTTAAGAAGGACAGTGGAAAAGTACAACATGGAGGTAAGTCACCAAATGTGTGCCTGACTCATCATTGCCCATCACTCTCCTTCACTCTTCTCCACTTCGGAGTACAGATATACCCAACCAAGTGGAATTAAATTATTTCCTAGAAACACACCTTTAGGGTTAGCTAGTTTCTGACTCAAGTCAGTCACCTTGGCAGAGATCTGAAGGGTATAACAGCCACATGGGACATCACGGTGGGATTTTGCTGCAACATCTTACTTGCATTATTGTAAAGCAACAATATCCAGAGTGATGTGCAGCATGGAAATCTGCTCTTTATAAAGGAGAGTGCTTCTTAAATAATCCAATGTGAATTTTCCAGAAGGGGAGTAAAAATATAAACAAATTTTATCTCTATTCTGAATAAATTTCTGTTTCTTAGTCTCTTGAAGACTGGATAAACCTGACAGCAGAAGGGAATTCTGGGCTCTGTGCAAGTGTTTGTAATAGATGCTATTGTTATAAATAATAGATTATCAGGATGCATTAGCAGATTTCACAATAAACTCTGCTCCATGCTCTCCAGCCTATAAAATCAAGACTGAAGGCAACTACAGGAAAGGTCGAAATTGGGTCATTAATTCAGTTATTTAGTACTTTGGGTAGATGCAGTAAAACCTGGTTTATTTAGATTCTACTAATTTGAATTTTAGTGTAATTCAGATGAGACTGGGATGAATTTAGTTATACCTAGTCCATTAAAAAAAGGGGGCATTCTAGATTAATTATTACTATAATTAATTAATTAATTATACTATATACAATTAATACTATAAACAAAAGGTCTGGATGATGTTTGAATTTCTTAAGAGAACAAAGACTTTTCAAGCTTTAGAATCATTCATTTACACATCATCAATTGGCATGCAGATTTCACATTAAAGTAAGTCTCCTGAGACATTCTCCTAGGGTATGGTTCATAAGACCATAAGTTTTGAGTTGGAAAAGATCTTAGAGTTCATCTATTTTTCCTACTCTCTCATTTTACAGAGGAAGAAACTGAATTTCAGAGAAGTTAACTGGCTTATTCAATGTAATACAGACAATACATTGTAGATCCAGATGTGAACCTAGGACTTCTGACTTCAGATCCATTTGTTAATCTATTTCCAGTTACTGTAGAGATTTAGAAATGGGGGGAGGGGTCTGTTCCTTTTTTGTATGTTTCTAAGTGTTGTCCCCATATAGAATTGAAATAATGTTAAACCAATATGATAAATTATCCTGTCCTTCAGATTTTTCATTCATTCAGTCTTGTCTCATCCCTTTTTTGCCCACCTGCTTCCCAATCAAATTTGTCTGCATTAGGGAGGTTTTACTTTCTTCTGAAATTCCATTTTCTCATGCATGTGAGAATATACATTTGATTGTGCTACATAGTATATGAGGCATATATATGGGAAAGTATTCTGAATCTTGTTCATAAACCAAATTCTATGTGAAAACTGGAACACTTTCATCTTACTGAGGCAATTAGGTAGCAAAATGAATAAAGACCTAGGCCTGGAGTCAGGAAGACGCGAATTCAAATCTGACCTTAGACACTAGCTGTGTAACCCTGAACAGGTCACTTAACTTCTATTTGTGTCTAGTTCCTCAGCATGGGGATAATATCAGCACCCACCTTGCAGGGTTGTTGTGAGGCTCAAATAAGATACTATTTGTTGATTGTATCATACTGAACATTCCTTTTGAAGTCATGCATTATATTTGTATATCATATACAATGTGTATAAACATATATATGGCATTATAAATTAGAATCTCACCCCCCCAAAAAAAATGCATAGCTCATAGATCATTTGGGGCAAAAGGGAGGGAGTTAGTGTATCTATCCAGGCAAGAGGTGATTAAGGAGAATATGATTTTTTTTGAAGGGGGGAAGGCAGGGCAATTGGGGTTAAATGACTTGCCCAAGGTCACATGGCTAGTTTTTGCACTAAGTGTCTGAGGCCGAATTTGAACTCAGGTCCTCCTGACTCCAGGGCCAGTGCACTATTCACTGGAGAATATGATTTCATATAGCAAATATGCTTCATTCAAATCTTAAGTTTATGCAACCTGATTAGAAGTTACAAAGTTAGAAGAATGATAACCAATACCATTTTTAGATTATGTGGACAAAATGGTGTGAACTTATTCATTCTCACAACAAAAATGTATTAGGCTCTTAATGTGCTCAGAGCTCTGTGCTAATTATGAGAAATGAGAAATTAATTAAAATGAGAAAATAGTTTAGGTAAGATATATCCGTTCCCCCATGGAACTTACAGTCAGGTAGAAGATAAGGTATATTGATAACTGTAATATACATTATGTCAAAAGTATATAATCCAGACTAGGTACAGAGGACCCCACCCGGGGTAATACTATAAGGGAGGGTAGACTAGATCCCTAAAAATTTCAAAAACCAACAAAAAATAGAAGAAGGGTTATTTGATTCTTTACCAGCCCCGGGTTCTTTTTCTTTTGGGAGGGGAGGAGAGTGGGGGGGGGGGGGTGTAAGGAGGAAGGAAGATAGTGTTGAGGGTAGAGGGAAGGACTGGACTGGGTATGCCCCTGAGGAGTTGGTTTGACTATTTATGGTCTTATCAGTGGGGAAGTCAAGAATTTACACCTTGTCTAAAGATTTCACACTTTATATTAGAGCAGAAGAGGGGCCCCTCCTGTGGCATATCTGGATATACCATCTGGGCATTAAAAGAATTGCTATGTGAGTTCCAGAAGGGAAAATTTTAAAAGTTCCTAAAGGATTAGGGAATAAAGGAAGAGATATTTGGGTTATCCTAGGTGGCACAGTAAATAGAGCACTGGGCTTGGAATCAGGGAAACTCTTCTTCATGAGTTCAAATCTGGCCCCAGATACTTACTAACTCTGAGACCCTGGGCAAGTCACTTGACCCTGTTTACCCCAGTTTCCTCATCTGTAAAATGAGCTGGAGAAGGAAATGGCAATGCACTCCAGTATCTTTGCCAAGAGAACCCCACATGGGGTCATGATGAATCAGACACAACTGAAAAACAATTGAACAACAAGGAATTCATTAGGCAAAGAGGATTCCAGTAGAAAATTCCAGGCATAGGAGCAGCTAGGTGGCACAGGACCTGAGTTCCAATCCAGCCTCGGACACTTGACACACTTGCTAGCTGTGTGACCTTGGGCAAGTCACTTAACCCCAATTGCTTTGCCTTACCCCCTCCAAAAAAAAAGAAAAGAAAATTCCAGGCATGGAGAAAGTATATATAAAGGCCTAAGGACTGTTTGGGAGATGGAGAATATACTGGTCTGACTGAAATGTATTTAACAAAAATAAGCTACTGCCAAGCCTGAGATTCTGAGACCCTGGGGCCCTCTCTTTCTCCTCCACTAAGGGGCCTTTCTATATATATTAGGTAACCAGGTTCATCCGGTGGGAGCCTGGCTCCTATTGAAATGGATTAGGTTCTTTTTCTAACATTCTTTGGTACCATCACTTCAGAGGTCCTTGGAAAATTACTTAAACCTTAGATCTGGGTCATTTCTAGAGCCTCTCCAAAAAGTAGTGAGTACTAATGTACACATTATACAATACAGATCAGACACATTATACAATACAACTATTTATTTCCTCAACACAAAAGAAATGCTTAAAATAACAAAGATCCATAAGCATGCATTGACAGAAACTTAATAAGCAACAGCAATAACATAATACTGTTATATTCTCCTGGGAGCTTAATATTTTAAAACATCGAGACATGATGCAGTTCATAGGGCTGTTAAATATTTTACATTTCACCTTGGTTCTACACAGTCCGTACAGTCACTTCTTGGTTCAGATCTTCTAATAAAGCAGCCCAAGATCCAGAGCCAGTGGCTATCTTGTCTTCTAGTGAGCCCATTAGGGATATGAGGGACACTCCCAGCACTAGATCTCCGGGTCTCTCCAGCTCACAAGGTGAGTCCACCTCAGGATCATAGCTCAGTCACCTACGATCAGGCAAAGGGACACAAAGCAGAAGAGGTGGCCGGAGGTCCAGACATAAGCTCATCTAGGCAGGCCTTTTCTCTAAACTGCCATATGAGAGCAGTCGCCGTCCTGCAGAGTTGAGAGAAAGGAGAAGCCTAGCAATGGAGAGCAGAGGGAGTTGAAGAAAGAGGATGGACCAGCAGCTGCCTCTCCTTTTTAAACTAGTGAACTCCATTCTTGGGGCTAAGGGAATGATGAGGGCATGGCCTCATTATCCTGGCATTCCTGCATCCTTTAGCAGTGACAAGATGCATGGGGTCAGCCAGATGCAGGCAGGGCGGCTCTGTGCGTGCCTGAGGTTTACATTACCCACAGAATATGTCATTTGCATTACACATAGACTATATGGAGAGGAGTAATACCCATCAACCTTTGATTACTAAGCACTACAGTAGGCCCTGGGGATTCAAAAACAAAAGTGAGATAGTTCGTGCCTTCAAGGACCTTAATATCTATTTAGGGGAGACACAACCTGAATGGATTTGCAAATAGATATAAGTATATACAAATAGATAGAAGGAGGTAGGGGCAGGAGAAACAGGCAGTTGGGAGATTGAAAAAGATTTCATGCACTTGTATTAGCAACCACACCAGCACACAGAAGGGCTGCTAGCACAGGTTATTTGATCTGCTTTTCTTTTTCTTTTTTTTTTTTTTTGCTTTTTTTGGAGGGGATAAGGCAAGGCAATTGGAGTTAAGTGGCTTGCCCAAGGTCACATGGCTATTTTTTTTGTGTGTTAAGTGTCAGAGACTAGATAAGAACTCAGGTCCTCCTGACTCCAGGGCCAGTGCTCTATTCAATGTGCCACCTAGCCGCCCCTTGATCTGCTTTTCTAAAGAAAAGACAGCATTAAAGGGGTTAATGATCTTATTTTAATTAATAGACAGATAAGTAGAAAAAAGTGAGTATCCCAGAACAGACAGGGCTCCAACTGTCTGAATAAACCACCTCCATACACCACCAGATGGAGAGAGCACAAACCTCTGCGTAGTTGGGGCCCTTAACAAACAGTTACTCAGAGTTCCATCCAGGGAACAAAAGGTCCTTCTCATGGGCGAGCCCCCCAAGTAAAATACCAGCCTCCCAGTATATATAGTTTTCAGAGCCAGAAGGCACCACAGCCCTCCCAAATCAGTGTCTAATTAGCTTAGTGCCAAAAGGTGTGAAAGCCTTCCTACAAGCAAGCCTCCCCTAAGCAAGCTCCTCCTTAGGCAGGTTCCTCCCCCAGTGGGCTCTATGTGACTCAGGACATGTCACAGCTGTGAAAGCAGGAAGACCTCCGTGACTGAAATGCCTGTGCACCTTTAGGCCTGGGAACATGGCTCCTGTCCCAAGGGAAAAAGGAGACACGTGGTCACATAGGCCTATGAATGGACAGGGAGGATCTTGCTATTCCATTAACATTACAGTACCATATAAGGTGGCCCTTGAACTGGGTCATGAAGAAAAAACAAAGGCCTTCATTCCAGAGACAGGCCTGGAGATGGAAGCTGGAATGTCATGTATGAGGAATAGAAAGGACAGTTTGTCTAGACCACAGTGAAGGTAAAAGGGACTAGTATGTAATAAGGCTGGGCAGGTAGGCTGGAGTCAGGTTGTAAAGGGCTTTGGATGCTAAAAGAGGAATTTATATTTGATCCTGGAAATAATAGGGAGCCCTTGAGGTTTATTGAACAGAGGAGTGACATCAGACCTGTGCTGTAGGAAGATCAATTTGACAGTTGAGTGGAGAATGAACTGGAGTGGGGAGAAGTAAGGAGAGAAAAGTAGGGTGGTGACAGATTGTGGGGGAACTTGAATGCTCAGCCAGGATTCTGAAGATACTAACAGTATCTCCTTTGGAAATTTCTCCATGCATTCTTTGGTCAGGTCTCACTTTTTAGTTTTGCCCGTTCTGCAGGTTGGCATGGATACACATTATTTTTGATCTGACAGCTTTGTTCGTTTAATAGAGTTTCCACAATGCACTTGGTAACTTCAGACTGTTGTTTTCTCGCACATGCCGGCTGTTAGGGGGCAGGTCTGATGCTGGCACCCTGCTAGTTCAGGAATAGGGAATTAAAAGGCATTTGTCAATTAACAAAAGGTTTACTCAACCCTATGGATATACAATAAGGGTATGAAAACACTTAGCTTCTATAGATTTGACCCCCTCTTATCCCCATATGAAGGCACATTTGGTCAACAAGGCAGGATGTGGGGCAATCTTTAGACATCCACCAAGTTGGAGGGGCCCCAACTCAAAACAGATGAGACTTTCTATGGCCTTAGGTGACCAGGAAGCTGTGTCAGGAGAAGCCAAGGCTGATCAGGTCCTGGTGACAACTTTGTTTCCTTTTAGGAAAAAAAAAAAGCCTTGTTGCAAAAGAGGAGCCTGGTGGGTATTGTTCCTTTCATACCATATTAGAACACAAAAGTTGTTTTCTCAATTCACATATAATAAGAAGAATAAAAATGATAACTTACATTTACATAGTAGAGTAGATTAGATAAAGCATTGAGTACTCACCAGGTGCTGGGCAATGTGGGAAGTGTTAGGCATACAAAACACAAGCAAAAAGGACAGACCTTGTGACCCAGAAGCTCCATTCTGCTGGAGGGAGACCACACATGAAAAGGCAGAGGAAGGCGTGGAGCAAGGGGTGATGGGGAAGGTACCCATAAAGGGGCAAGGGGGAAAAGTCTGGAAAGTCAGGAGCTGAGCTGGATTAGGAGTGTTTATGTCTGATGTGGGCAATTCACCAAAAGGAAATTCTGGGGAGGAACTCGGGGAAACGAAGGAAGAGGCTGCGGGAATGGAGGCGTCTCCAGCTTGAGAAGGCAGCTGGTGTGGAGGTGGGAAAACTCTGTGGAGGTGGGAAAACTCCATGTAGTAGAGAAAACACTGGACTCAGCTTCCAGAGACCTGAGAGAGCACCCCAACCCTGCCTGCTTGGAGCCGTGGGACCTTGGGAAGTGCTTTTGTCCCACTTAGTGAGACTGAGTTTCCTAATCTGCAAAATGATGATCTCTAAGGTTCCTTCCATTCGTATAATTCTGTGTCTGTGATCTGTTATCACTTTCTCTCTCTCTCTCTCTCTCTCTCTCTCTCTCTCTCTCTCTCTCTCTCTCACACACACACACACACACACACACACACACACACACACACACACGGGTTTGTTTATACACAGTCCATATTTACTATAGGTTAGTGAATAAATAAATTGGAGGGGGAGCCCCCACCATCAGGGGATGGGAGGGGAGTGCCCTAGTGACATCACAAAGAAGTAAAAGTTTTTAAAGAATGTCTCCTAAAGAGATTTCCCTTGGTCTTTTACAGAGTAAAAAGAGGCTTGTGTAACCTCTTTTCTTTGTTTTCCCTGAGTCTTCTGATCAACTGGGTACTTTCCCTGCCCCGCCTCAGCCTAACTCTCCTCACGTCTCAGCTGATTAGCTCAGTACCCAGTGATTGCTTGCCCTAAGGGTGTCCGAGTGTTTTCAGCACTGGGTCACCTGTGAAGCTATCCAGATGTGTGTGGGCTGTGGGAATTTTTCATTGTTAACAGTGCTGAAGATTTATCTATTAGTAATTCAAAAGATATAAATGTTTTATCAGCAACACAAATGCAGTGCCAAAAAGAACCAATTTAATCGATTTTATTTGTACAAAAGTGCAGAGGTTTTGAGCTAGATGCTGATCAATTCTGATCAAATCCATTAGCATATTATTATTGAACAGACTAAATTATTCTTGAGACCTGAAGGATGTGTTTAGTCAAGCACATCTTGGTTCTACCTTCAGATTTACATGAGTGATAATGGCTTGTAGCAGTTTTATAAAATGGTATCAATGATTCACTATGCCCGTGGGAGCCAAACGTTGCCCAGAGTTTGGCCAGTTAAGCTAGAAATTTCAGGTGTTTGGACCTTGTTGGCCCACCTTGCCCTTTGTGTTAGCTGTGCTAACATCATGTTTTAACTGACCAGTTCAGGTCAAAGACAGTTTAAATAGAAATCTCTTGACCTACACCCAGACGTCAAGTGAATTCCATTTGGAGTCCATGGACAACATGTTGAATGCCAAAGGTCTAGTTCAGAGGTCAGCAACTGAGGCCCATGAGTCAAATCCATCCTTCCACATGTTCTCGTTTTATATTTTAAAGCATAAAACTCACTCACCATACAAAAACAGGCAGGAGGCTGGACTTGGCCCATGGGCCATGGCTTGCTGATTGGCCCCTGGTCTAGTTGGTTGATTGAGACTTCCACAGCAGTGCTGCTTTTCTTTAATCACTTCCATATATTAATAATTATACTTATTAATACTAATATTATGCTAGTAACATCCTACTTCCCGACATCCCTTGCATCCATCCCATCTTCTGTCCACTCAGCCAGCCTCTCCCTCTCCCTGTGTTCAGGCCAGAGTCATCTCTTACCTAGACTATCATAGCAGCCTTCTAATTTTTCCTCCAGGCCTCCAGTCTCTGCCCTTGCCAATCCGTCCTCCATAGAATGATGCTCTTAATGTGGATATGATACATCCACACACATTCAAAATTCCTCCATGGCTTCCTATTGGCCCCACGGCACAATACAAAAAGAAAGCCCTGTGTATTTATCCTGTGTCTAGCTTATTTGTATGCAGTGCCTTGCATGTCATCTGCCACATTCGAGGCTGTGTGCTTCTTGTGGGCAGGCACTGCTTTTTGCCCTTCTTTATGGCCCCAGCATTTCGCACAGTGCATGGTGCATGTAAGTACTTGACTTGACTTGACCCTCTGATTTAAAGCTCTCCACAATCTGACTCCCACCTAAATTTTCAGGATTTGCCCATATTATTCTTCCATGCTTTTTTTTATTTTGGTTAAACTGAGCTGCTAGCTGTTGCCTATACTTAATATTTCATTTTTTGCCATAGAGTGAACAGCCCCCCATGTTTAAAATATGTTTTGTCCTCACCTCTACTTCATGGAACTCCTAGATTCCTTCCAAGCACAGCTCAGGAGTGCCACCTCCTACAGGCAGCCTTTCCTGATTGCTTTCCCAGACCTTAAGTTATTAGCCTTCTCTCCCTCCTAAAATTATTTTACCTTACTTTGTATATGTTTTATATTTATTTACATGCTATACTCCCTCCAGTAGAATATAGAATCCTTGAGGACAAGGACTGGTTTGTTTGTTTTTGGAGTTCGCAGGGTTTTTTCCCAATTTTTCCCTTGAACCCACTGGTTCAGGGTATACCATAGGTGCTTAACAAACGTTTGTTGAATTGAAATTAATTGAATTTGATTTCACATAGACTGCTGACAACAAACAACATAGACATGGAGTCTTTACTAACATTTTACATTCCTGCTTGATTTGGGGACATAAACTTGGTCTCACAATTACTAATTGATCCATTAATGTAAAATCAATTTGGTTCACCCTTACAATTACTGTCAGCCTGTGGGCATCATTATTGATTCATCAGTTACCAGCTAGCTCATTCTACTCCTGCCCTAATGGAGTCCATGGAGAGAACTGGAATTGTATTTCTGAGATTACAGCTCCTCTGGACCCTGTGGTTCACCCAATCTGATCAAATATTCTGTTGTTTTCCTCTGTTGAACAGTTGAAATAAATGACATGTGTTAATATATCTTTTGGCTTCAGTGAAAAGTATTTTAATTGTTATTCTCCTTGACCTACATTCACATTTTTTTATTCCCTTTAAAGGGAAGTATTTGAGATTCGACAGTTCAGTATAACAAACATATTAACAGAACATTACGTAGGTTCTAAGGGAAATACAGAGTTTAAGTAAGACATGGGCCTTGTACTCATGGAGTTTACAGTCTTATAGGGACAAATGCACTAATATCTAGAGCAAAACATGTTATGTCATATCCAAGGAAGAGAAAGACATTACTGATAATTCAAAGAAGTTTCCCTAGAAGAGATGGCACTTGGCTAAGGAATTCAGTAGACCTAATCCACAGTATACATGAAGACACTGAGGGCAAACACAGGACTTGTTCAAGGAGTAGAAAAAAAAAAGTCCAAATAATATATCCTTTACATCCTCAGTTACTAAATATATTACTGTTAGTAACCTTTAATGTCTTACAGTGCCATTGGGTTCCAGGTAGTTAGCAGAAGAGAAAATTCTGTGAGACAGTAAGATCCTTGAGGTCAGGCTATGTGCTCTCTAAACTCTCCCAGAATATAGCACAGTACTCAGTACACTGTAGATGCTAAATAAATGTTTGTTGAATGGAATCAAAATAGTCTAAATCCTGTTGGGAGTCAGACTATAGAAAGCTTTAAATAAGAGGGTCAACTCTGGAAGCATTTACAAGTGCTTATTATGTGCCAGGTTATTTTAAAGGGTATGTGTGTGTGTGTGTGTGTGCTATTATATATATAAAAGACATATGTGTATATGTATATGGAGAGAGGGGGGAGAGAGAGAGAAAGAGAGAGGGGGAGAGGGAGAGAGAGAATAGTCTCCCTTTGGCAGCTTAATGAAGCCTATGGATCCCTTTTCTAAATAATGTTTTTATGCATAAAATAAAAAATATAGGAATTCAATATGGATACTCAATCAGTTTAGCCCACTGTAGCCCAGAACTCCTGAGCTCAAGAAATCCACCAGTCTCAGCCTTAGGAAATAGGAACCTATTTCAATTATATTGAAATATGGTGATTTAATTTATTTTTAAAGACAAGTTCATGAATCTCAGGTGAAGAACTCTTGGTTGAGAGTATGGCTAGAGAGCCATCCTTGGGATCAGGATGCCTTAGTTCATATCCTATCTCTGACACATTCTGTCCATGTGACCCTAGATGAATTACTTAACCTCTCACTGTCCCCAAGCAATCTTTGAAATTATAAATTGCAGAAGTTGCTGAAATGCAGCGGTAAAAGAATTTTCCTTATTGAAGCTAACTATACCAATGAAATCACAGGTCCAAAGTAAAAAAAAGCAAAATTTTCACATGAGTATCTAGACTGATTTGTCAAGGACCTATAATTCTTTCAGGATGGAAACTTCCTATAGATAATAACCTAACTGTAGTTTGAAGTGTTAGTTACCTAAGCATTCGAATTTGTGACTCATCTATGATCACACACTAGTTAATGTCAGATGTGGGATCTTGGTCAGACCTTCCAAGACTTCAGGTCTATCACTCTAGCTTCTATATATAATAGAACTGTTTTCATAGATGCATTTTAATAGAGTGTGGTGGCACACACCTGTAATCCCTGCTGCTGAGAAGGCTGAGGTTGGTGGATCTCTTGAGCTAAGGAGTTCTGGGTCACACTGGGCTAAACTGATCAGGAAGCCACACTGAGTCTAGAATCAGTATAATGTGACCCACAGAACAGGAAGCTACTAGACTGTCCAAGTTATGACACATTGGCCCAGGCTGGAAAGAGCACAAGTCAAAGCTTCTGGGCTAATTAGGTGAGAAAGCAAGACACTGTTACACACTATCTAGACACATGTATGTACTTGTATGCATACATATGCATATATAACATGTATTTTATAAATATTATTATATAAACAAATATAATAAATATATCAGGAAGGGGAGATGGAACAATGTGGTGGTCCTCTATCTCTCCGGAAAGAACAGACTGGTGACTGTCATTTCACGATACTGGCACTCCCTCCAAAGGTATAGATCGTAACCCACCTATAACTGCCCATCCTGTGTGATTCTTTTCCATGTCCTTCCAGAATCCTCTAATAGAGGGTATATCCAGCCTCCCAGAGGACTTCCTCTAAATCAAAGGATCATAAGCTTTTATGGATCGTGCACCCCTTGGGCCACCTGGTAAAATCTATGTTGTTCCTTCTCTCATTAATTATTTTAAATTCAGAATTAAAGGAAATGCTCAATTTTAGAGGTTAGTGAAAATAAAGATGTAAAACTTTCCCATCCAAGTTCACAGTGCACACACACACACACACACACACACACCCTTGAAATCTGTCAATGGACCACTTAATAAGGGGATCTTACCCTTATTCCAGGCACTTTAAAATTCTGTGGATACCAGTGTGACACTCTTCATATATCATCCCTAACTCTCCTTGCCTAGTTTGGCCCACCTACTCACACATTCCCTAGATGTTGTCTCTTATGCCATGATGTGTATAAAGAATCATTATTAATCTGCTGAAGCCTATTTGTACCTACCATGTGTTTCTGTAACCCTTTGTGCTTTCTGTAACTAGGATTTTTCTGATAACTGTGATGTTGCATGATTCACAGTCACATCTCATGGGAAGGCTGGGTGGCGCAGTGAATAGAATACTAGCCCTGGAGTCAGGAGGTCCTGAGTTCAAATCCGGCCTCAGACACTTAATGTTTACTAGCTGTGTGACCTTGGGCAAGTCACTTGACCCCAATTGCCTTGCCTTCCCCCCTCCAAAAAAAAATGCAGTCACATCTCATCATGAGGCAAGTATGCATGTCATATGTATACATGAATATGTGTGTATTGTGCATATGTGTAGTGTGCTTCAGTACGTGGCATTTGTGTGTATGCATGTGTATTCGTGCATGCATTCGCGCATGCTTGTGTATTTGTACACAGGAAGCAGTGTGGCACAGTGAAAAGAGTCTAGATTTGGAGTCTAAGGACCTGGATCAAAATTTCAGCTCTGACATTTACTACCTATGTGACTTAGCCCAAGTTACTTAATTGGGCCTTATCTTCCATACCTATAAAATGAAAAGGTTCAACTCTGAAGTCCATAAAGTCTCTCCAAGCTCTGAATCTATGAGAGGCTAAGTGATTCTCAAAACCAGAAGGACCTGGGTTCAGATTATGCCACTGACCCATACTGGCTGTGGGCAAGTAAGTTACTCTCTCAATGCCCCAGGCAACTCTTAAGTAACAGAACAAGCTGATCTGTAATGGTAAAGGGAGTTTACTACTCATCACCAGGAGTTATCTACCCTGATGAAATTGCAAGTGTGGATCCCCAGATTTATATAAGTACATACAGACAAATATACGGCAGTCATTCTCCCTCCATGGGGCTTGGAAAAGGATTTTCTTAATAGAATCCTAGAATCAAGCAGCTCTGAAAACATAAAAGTTGTCATAATAAAGAAAAATTAAAGATAAAACTCTTTTAAAATCTTTGGGAAAACTATACTTCCTCTGTGATCCCCTGCCTTCAAAAAAATAACGTGGCTCTGAAAAAGTGCAGCTCAAAAGGTTTATTTCCAAAACAAAGAAACAAGACAGCAAAATGCCAGTAGGATAAACCATCCTCCTGATTAATCCTGTGCCTCTAGTTTTACATAAAGCATTATTTCAGTCCAAAAAACTCATGCTAATCTATGTTGATTGGACAACTAAGTCAGTTATTTGTTCTGAAATAACTTAATTCAATTTAACAAATGTTTATTAGGTACTATGGTTTAGGGCATTGTGCTTGGGTCTGGGAGAGCTACAGAGATGAAGAAGGTAGTCTCTTCCCTCCAGAATGAATATATGAATACATGAATGAATAAAAAAGCTGGGGTTTGAGAATGAAAAAATCCAAGAAACTTGACTGCTCGCGTGCCTTAAATGAGATGGGAATCCCCTCTGTTCTTTCCAGGGAGATGGAGGACCAGCAAACCTTATTAGCATCTTCCCTGCCCCTATGCATGAAAGACCCTTGACACTGATACCTGGCCTGCTGGTGTAACCTAAGGACCCCAGGACCTTGCTATCTGCACCAAGCACTGCACCCTTAACATCACCAGACCCAGCCATATGCCTTGCAGCTAAATTTTATTCTTTATGTGTTGTCTCCCCCAATTAGACAGTGAACTCCTTGAGATCAGGGTTGCTTCTTGTACTTCTGTTCCCAGCATTTAGTATAATTCTTGGCACATAGCAAATGCTTTTTCATTTATTTATTTAAAAAATTTTGCTAAGTGTTTACTAGGTTCAGAGCTCAAGTTTACATTCCAATTATGCTATATTGTATGGCTGCCGATTGTAGATCATTGCAATCTCTGCAGAATCAAAATCAAAGGTGACCCAAAGGGTAAAGTATAGAATAATGATGGGCAAAAGTAGATGCAACATATTAACAATAACTTGTATGCCAAAAGTTGTATAAAAGACAATGTATGATTGGGTGGGCAGCAAATGTAGGCAGCACATATTCACAGATGGATGCAACACAAATTACAGGTTAAGTGCAAAGAAGAGAGCCATTTAAATGGCCTTGAGAAAGTCAAGAAAGGAGAAATAACTTCCAGCTGTGGAGTCAGGGAAGGCGTCATAGGAAGGCAATACCTGATTCGGGTCTTAAAGATAGGGATTGGGGCAGCTAGGTGGTGCA
>NW_027185764.1:5525462-5526900 GCF_028583685.1 Petaurus breviceps papuanus
AAGGGAAGGGAAGGGAAGGGAAGGGAAGGGAAGGGAAGGGAAGGGAAGGGAAAAAGAAAGGGATTGGTTTCAGTAGGCAGATATTTCATGCTGTGGAGATGACGTGAGCAAAGGCAGGGAAATGGAAGAAGGAGGGATGATGCATAATCCAGTTTGGCTGAAACATTACGTGCATGGAGAGCAGTGTTATATGGGAGTAGAAGGAAAATGGCCTGCAGAATAGGAAGCAATTGCTTGTAGGAATGCTGAGGCAGCGCTCTCCCAACATGAACCATCATCCATTTTCCAACCCAGTCAAAAACAAAGACCTCAAGCACTTCTAATTCACTTCAGAAAACAATAGCATGTGGGTCTCAGCAGGCAGCCCAGGAAGTGACAGTGAAATCTCACAGCTTCTTGGCCTTTCTGCTTCCTGGCCATCGAGGTGAAAACAACTTGAGGAAAGTTTGGAATGGGCTAGAATTTGAAAACCCTTATCTTATCGCCATGGATTTGACATCCCTCTCTATGGAAACAACAGATGTGAGGTCTAAAAGTCTTTAGCTAAAATTGACTCACCAACTGGTGGCCTGTGCTGATCATGTTTCTATGGAAACAATGAATAGACCAAAAAAGATTTTTTAATATTTAAGTCTTTGCCTTATTCTTCTTTCTATAATCTGTCGGAAAAGAAATACTAATACTTGTGCACACAATCTTCCAAAACCTCTGGTCGATATACATGCCTGTTCAAGGTATATGTGTGTATATGTATACATATTGTACACACAGACATGTGTACATACAAATGTGCACATGTATTTATGTGTGAATACTGTGTACATTTATATATAGATGAATTTAATTAAAGCATATTAAAGTTCAAAACATTTTCTAAAGGATATTTAATAGAGATGTATCCCAATTTTTATGCCACATATATGTATATATGTGTGTGTATATAGCTACATATATCCATGTATTAATGGTGTGTAGGAATATTTGTATATATAGCTATATCCCAATTAAATGTATTGATTTCCTATGTTTATGAACACATACATATATATGATATCCATATCTTACATATGGATATCAAAGCATTACATTGATATATGTCTCTCCATATATAACACTTAGATTAGCCTGTACATATATGTACTAATCTATATGCACATGTATACACATAATATATAAATATCAAAACATTCAATTTCATAAAATTGTAGAGTATTAGAGTTGGACAGACTTCAAGCTAGGCTTGATCCAACCTCTTCCTGAAATATGAATTGTCTCCAAAACATCCCCAAGCAATCACCCAGTCTATACTTAGAAAACCATCAGTATGAACATCAGTTACCATCTTTCCCCTGATGAGTCAAAGTGCTAGTTAATAGAGTGCCAGAGGAAAAAAGGAAGGGAGGAAGGAAGGAAGGAAGGAAGGAAGGAAGGAAGGAAG
>NW_027185764.1:5527000-5549195 GCF_028583685.1 Petaurus breviceps papuanus
GAGGGAGGGAGGGAAGGAGGGAGGGAAGGAGGGAGGGAGGGGAGGCAAGAGAAAGGAAGAAAGTGAGGAAGGAAAGAAGGAGCTTTTTTAATTGTTTACTAAGTACAAAGAGAGCACCAGGAATATAAATAGAAAAATAAGAGAAGTTCCTGCCCTCAAGGAGCTCACATTCTAATGAAGAAGATAACACATAGAAGGAAGCTAGAAGAGGGAGGAGTACCTGTGTGAAATAGAAGCCTGCCAGCTAGGACACTGAGAAGTCTGGGGAGCAACTGCCCCTGGGTCATCTGTGCATGACCCCAGGACATAGTGGTCCATGCTAGGGATTTGTCAATCAAGAGTTGAATTACACTCCCCTTTTTCATCATATCACTTCATTGTTGAAAAACTTTTAGCCACTACAAATCATTATTCTAGTAAATCATATCGAAAGCTCTCTACCTGATTTTCAAAGCCTTCCATCATCACCATCATCATCACTCACCTTTATCTAGTATCTTGAAGTATAATAGGAGATAAGTGACTCTGCCCAGGTCACATAGTTATTAAATGCTAGAGCCAAGATTTGATCTTTTGATCCCAAGTCCAATGCTCTGTCTTGTTCTAATTGACCAGTTACTTATCTTTCTCCAGTTGCTTCCCAACACACATCTTCCAATAGGGTCCAGCTTGTTCCCTCACTGTCCATTAATATACCCAGGTCATTCCTGCCACCCAGCCTTTGCTCATACTTTTTTCCTTGCTCAGAATGCCTTTTTGACTCTCCTTTGCCTGTCCAAAGCCTTCTAGGACCTGCTCTAGTCTTCCTTCCTCCATGAAATTTTCCCTAACCATTCTTAACTCTCCCTGATCTCCCTTTAATAAAACTGGGGAGCAACCTGCAAACAAGTTTCTCTTTCTGGATTCCTCTCACTCTCCCCTCGAGTCATTCTGAGTCATTCTCTGTTGCTGTGATCTAAGATTACTGGAAATCGGAGGGATTTCTGCTCTAAAGACCATACCCTTGGGTTCACAACCCACCCCTGGGGATCCTGACCATGTCTGCAAAAGCCCAGCACACTCAGAGCCTATCCAAATGCATGCTTAATCTTTATTCCAAAGTAAGAAAAGCTCAGGTGAGACACCCCCATTGAGATCAGTTACAAGTAGATAGTCTCGTGTTGCTTAATTACCTTGGCATGGGCTTAAAACATTAAACATTTTCCTTATGTCTCTCTCAAGGCTCTCTGCTTTCATCCCCCTTATATTTGGTAGCTTGTTTAAAAATAAAAAACCACTAGTTTGACCTTCTTACTCAGAAAACCCTAAGTTGGACTCTTTTTTTCTAGCCTCCTGAATCCCAGGATAATCCAAGCCTTTCTTTCTCGGTCTCAGATCTACTTTTTGGCCTTCAGTCACCTGGTACAATCAATCAGTTAGCATTTATTGAGTGACTTCTATGTGCCAGTTATAGTGCTAGATACTGAGGATACAGAGACGGAAGCAAAACAGTGACTCCCCTCAAGGAGCTTACAGTCTAGCTGGGGAGACAGCACTTACCCATAGAGGTATATTCAAAAAGATGATTTGGGGTGTGAGTGAGGCAGTACCAGCAGGGGAGGATCACCTGGTGTTACCTGAGCTTTATCCATGAGGATCTTCTGATTAACCTTCCCCCTGGTTTGAAGCTCTCTCTTTCTCTATCTTTCATTGTCTCCATCTCATTTTCTCACCTCTCCCTTTGTCTCTCTGTCTCTCTATCTCTCACTGTGTATATATTTCTGTCTCTCTCTTTCTGTCTCCATCTATCTCTCTCTCTCCATTTCTCTGTCTCTATCTGTCTCTCTCTCTTTCACACACACACACACACTGTGTATGTCTCCATCTGAGTCTCTATCTCTCTGTCCCTCTCTAGCTCTCTTTCTCTCTCTCTCTTGCTTTCTCACTCTCACTCTCTGTCCCTCTCTCCTTTCCTCCTTTTCTATGTCTCACTCTCTTGCTTGTTCTCTTACTCAATCTCTCCTTCACTCTCCCTTATTCTCTCTCTCTCCCTCTCTTCCTTCCTCTCTCTCTCTCTGTCTCTCTGTCTCTGTCTCTCTGTCTCTGTCTCTCCTTCTCTGTCTCTCCCTCCCTCTTTCTATCTCTTTTCTCTCTAACAGCGAAGAGACCTCAGAGATCATCCAGTCCTAAACAGGGATCCCTCTTACAACTTGCCCAGCAAGAGTCATGTCTCTACTTGAAGACCTCGGGTGATGAGAAGCTGGCCAACTCATGACGCATTTCATTTCACAGTCAAACAGCTCTCATCACTAGAAAAAAAATCCTCATATAGAGCCATAAACCACTTCTCTGAAACTTCTATTACTCCTCACTCTAAAGTCAGATTCAACACCTTTAATCTTTTTTCCATGTGATAATCCTTCAAATACTTAAAGCTACCACATAACCTTCCCACCTTCTCCCCACCAGGCTAAATCATTTCTGAGGTTCCTACTAAGATTTGTATTATAGTTGTTTGTACATGTATACCCTCAAATAGATTTTTAAACTCATAAGGGCAAAGACTCTGTCTTACCATGGTATCTCTACTAGCACAGTATCCAGTATACAGGAGGTACTTAATAAGTGTTTGTAAACTTGAAGCTCTTATCTCAGGCTACTTAAAGCTGGAGTTGAAAATCACACTTGACTAACTCTCTCATATAATTTTAGTTTTTTTAATTCGGCCTTTAACAAATCAAGCTCCAACACATTAAAGCATAGTGAGAAAAAAAAAAACTTTTACTGCTGAATTTCATACTCTATGTCCATTTCCAAAATGTATTATATAGTTAAGTGTAGTCTGTACTAAACACTTCGGAATATCAGCCACAGAAAACCAGGCCTTTTTCATATCAGGTTCATGACCCAGTGTTTGGGTGATAAATTTAGCTAAAGGCTGATATTAAATGTTATGTGAGAATCAGAAGCAAAATTAGATGAAGGCAAGGTAGGCAGCTGCTTAGGGTACCACAAGGCAAAATGCAAGGTGAGACACTTTGCAATATGACTTTTTACAAGGGCTTACATTTTGAGTGCCAGAAAATTCCACTCTTATTTTGTATTAAGTTTAGTTGAACTAGGGCAAATCAATTCTTTCCTCCGAGTTCCATGCCCCCTGGCAAACTGTCTGCTGGGCCATGCAAAATAACCTTGAAACAACACTTAGGCAGAAGAGGATGAATTGTCAGTGTTTACTTTGGATTTGTGCCTGCATCAAAGGGCCCCATCCCTTTCCCATTATACTAACAACCCAGTGTAGAAATTATACACCCCATATTTCCTAGGGTGGTTTTGATTTGAACTATTTTGTCTTGATCCTCATCAACCATTGGAATGTCCTAGAAATGCTAATCGTTTAGCAAATGGTAATTGAATTTATCAAATAAATAGGAATTACAGGGGAAAAAAACCCATAGTATTTCCAGTTAAGATGATGGTGTAAAAGATCCTAACAAAGTCCAGTTCTCCCATAGATACTCGAGCAAAAATCTAAAAGGGCACCAGATAAAACTGTGGTCAAGAAAATTAAAAAGAAATGCCAGTAAGTGGCTCTATTCAGTCCAGTCTGACACAAGAAGATAACTGGCAGCTTGCAGGCACTTCCCAGACAGGCAGAAGTTAGCACAAGCTTTAGCACAAGGGGCCTAAAACTTTTGGATGCTCTGAGCAGGGACAAACCAGGGTGATGGGGAGTTAATGAGAATGCCTCTCAGTGACTCCTGAAGCTAACAGGGTCTTGGCTCAGGGTTGAACAGTAATAGGAGACAAGAGACAATCCCAGTAGGTCACTGAGAAGAGAGACAGGACCAGACAGTGTATGTGGCACACTATTAGGATTCCTAGCACAAGGAAGGGCCAGCTCAACAGACAGGCAACTGGGGTGGAATCAAGTCCCACTTTCTGTTTGGGATTGTGCAAGGAGAAGGAGTCAATGACTGGCTGAAGTCAGCACACAAATTCTCAAGAGAAATAATTTCTAAAATTGGGAAGCAACAGGGTTTGTCAGCATCTAGTCTCGAGCTATACTACAAAGTAATAATCACTATAAAAATTTAGTTGGGTTAAAATATAGACATTTTGATTAATGGAACAGATTAAGGACAAGAGAACCAGAAACAATCAAATGTAATAGCATTGTATACCCAAAGATACCAACCACTGAGCTAAGTATTTAGTATTGGACCAAAATTGTTAGAAAAATTGGAAAATAATCTTGAAAAAAAATTAGGCTCAAACCAACATCTCACACAATATACCACAATAAATTCCAAATAGATTCAAGACCTAAATATAAAAGGTCATATCATAAGCAAACCCTTCAGAGCCTTCAGGAGACAGTGCTACAAGTCAAAAGATTACCACCAAGGGCAAGGATCTAGCACCAACCACTGATCTAAGAATGGCAGTTGTATCAGACTATGAAGGGGACAGAACGAAACGATGCCTGTTCATTCTAGGAAAAAGTGCAGGAGGGGTTAAAGATCAGTCCTGGAGCAAAGTTCCAATCTAAAAACTAGGCTGAAGATAGGAATGAACAGAAGAAAACTCCAAATACAAGGAAGAAATAGTATGGGTCAAGAGAAGTCCAAGAAGCAAATTTAGAAGACAAAAGTACTTCTAAAACCAGTAAAAAGTAGGATCACTGAGAAAAGAAGGGCTTGACCATAAGGATTCAAAGAGTAGCTAAAAAAAGGGAAAAGATAAAAAAGGAAATCGGAGCCCTTGAAGAAAAAATTAGAACTTAGAAGAATTAAAAGAAAAAACAGAACTTTTCCAAGTACCATACTCAAGTACTATACTGAAAAGCAGAATGGAGCCAACAGAATTCAATGATTCCATAAGATAATAAAAAATATTAGAAAAAAATCAAATGACTGAAAAAATAGGACATTTAATATATCTACTATCAGAAACAACTGACCTGGAAAATAAGTAACAGAGAAATAATTTAAGCATTCCCTAGTCAAACAAAATGCCTGAATATCATATTTCAAAGAATCATAAAAAGAAAACTGTCCAAATATATTAGAACCAGAGGGCAAAATTAAAAAAGAATGTACTGCTCATATCCAGAAAGAAACTTCAAATTGAAAACACTGAAAAGTGCCATAACCAAAATCCAGAGTTTCCAGGTCAAGAAAAAATAATGCATGCCATAAGAAAGAGGGGTGGGAGGTAAAGAAAAGGAAAGATACAAGAGGACATGATGGAGGGAAATACACAACTGATCATCATAACTGTGAATGTGAATAGGAAGATCATCAATCCAAAAATATTGAATAAACCATTAACAGAGAAACTACAGTAGAATATCCAAAATACACTATGACCAGGTTGTAATAGTACCAGGAGAGTGGGGTTGCTTCAATATTAGGAGGTTGTAACAGCATAGACCATATTTTAATACAAAGCTATCCAATAATGTTGTGCCAAATAGGGCAGAGAGAGGGACTGGATCTCAAGATTTCAGTGGTATAGGGAACTCTTAAATAAGTCCCCTTGCCAGTGCAGGTCAGCACCTTTTCTGAAACTTACTGTCATAAGAAATTTGCCTAGAACACCAAAACACTAAGTGATTGCCCATCTAGATGTGTCAGAGGCAAAGCATGACCCTGTATTTTCCAAAAGTCTAAGTCCAACTGTCTTATAGCTACACAATTCTGCCTTATATAAATAGATGCACAAAAAGTTTTCAACAAAATACAACTTTTTACATTAAAAAAAAAGTTAAAGCATAAAGCCTCTCCTTAAATGGCAAACCATAGTTACCCAAAAACCAAGTGCTAACATTATGTGTAATGGAGAAACCGTAGAGGCTTTTCTAGTAATACCAAGATAAAGCAAAGGTGTCCATTGTCACCACTATTACTTAACATGATTTTTTAAATGCTAGCCACAACAAGAAAAAAGAATTGACGGAAAAAACATAACTGAAGAAGAAACGAAATTATCACTTCTTATATATGATTATGATTATGGTTTAATTAGAGAATCCTAGATATGCAAATAAAAAACAATTGAAACAATAGCCGAGTGTAAAATAAGACCACAAAAATCATCAGTCTTTCTAGATGTTATCAACATAACTGAGTACAAAGATAGAAAAATAAATTTTTTATAGCTACAGGCTGTAGTTAATTAAAACTAATTTGAAATGTGAAACTTGAAACTTATAAGTTTTAAAACATCTGGAGTCCAATATGCCCACAGGAATTGTATAAATGCAACTGAAAAACACTCTCTGCATAAATAAAGACCTCAAAAGTTGGAGACGTATCAATTTCTCATAGCAATACTACCTAAATTAATTTACAGATTCAGTTCCAACTAATCAAACTACCAAAGCATTTCTTTATAGAACTAGACAAAAGAAGAAGAAAATTGATCCAGAGGAACAAAAGGTTAAAATTCTCAAGAGAAATAATTTTTAAAATTAGGAAGGAACAGGGCTTGTCAGCATCCAGTCTGAAGCTACACTACAAAGCAATAATCACAAAAATTTGGTCTGTTTAGAATATGGAAATTCTGATCAATGGAACAGATTAGGGACACAAGACCTAGAAGTAATCAAATGTGATAGCATTGTGTACCAGAAGATGCCAATTACTCAAGAACTCAGCTTTTAACAAAAAGTACTAGGAAAATTGGAAAGTAGTCTTGAAAAATTAGACTTAGACCAACATCTTATATAATATGCTACAATAAACTCCAGATAGATACATTACCTAAATGTGAAAGGTCATGTCATAAGTAAATTGGAGAAGGAAAAGATCTACTTTTCACAATTATTAGGAGGCAGGAAATTTCTTTTTTTTTTCTTTTGGAGGAGGGAAGGCAAGGCAATTGGGGTTAAGTGACGCCTAAGGTCACACAGCTACTAAGTGTGTCAAGTGTCCTAAGACCAAATTTGAACTCAGGTCCTCCAGTCTCCAGAGCCAGTACTCTATTCACTGTGCCACTTAGCTGTCCTGAGAAGGCAGCAAATTTCTTTGATAAAGGTCTAATGTCCAAATATATAAGGAATTATAGAAATGTAAAAATATCAGAGTCATAAATAAATGATTAAAAGATGTGAACAGGCAGTTCTCAAAAAAAAATGCAAATTATCAAATTTAGTTAGATTTTAACTTTTACCCAGTGCTACCCAGTTAACCAAATGAGCTATATAAAATAACATATTTTCTTCTCTTCCTCAATTCTTTAGGGAATTTAAAATGAATTATTTCAAAAATTTCAATACCAACTAAAAACTAAAATTTCCTCTCCCCATTTTCCTCCAGCTTTCATTCACATCCCAATAAACCTGTTTTAGGGGGAAAGTACTGGTTACCTCCATTTAGAAGCAGACTCTAGTCCACAT
The DNA here is from genome assembly GCF_028583685.1 of Petaurus breviceps papuanus. NCBI lineage: Eukaryota > Metazoa > Chordata > Mammalia > Diprotodontia > Petauridae > Petaurus > Petaurus breviceps. The sequence goes on from NW_027185764.1 coordinate 5,534,382, forward strand.
TGCTTTTTGACAATTTAGATAAACCCCAGAGATGCCATTAGGGAAGCATTTCAAGCGAAGCCCCAGCCTTACTCTCCAAGAAGCAAGTTAGAGAAAAGCTTTGATGGGGAGCCCAAGCCCTGTGTGTCACAGCTGTATTGGAAAAGGACTGTGAGGGCTAGATTAACATCCACATGCCATTTTTTCAACGCACCACCAAATTCATTTTCTTACATCAGACACCAGCTACGTGGATGAATTAAATCGAGGAAGCGAGAAGACTAAGTCCAGGCTGAAATGATTTCACCAACATTGTTAAATAAGTTTCCATGCCCATATGTGTTCTTTCCTTCTTATCTGCATTTTACAGCAGACGTGGAAGTGGCTAATGAAAGATTGTATGTTCATACCAGTTATGTCAAATCTCTAGCATTCTTCTTTAAATGCATTCAAGAAAGCAACATCTACGAGCAGATGGAAAAGTGCTGAAGACAGCAACACACTGGGTTTACCACGTCATAACCTACATTATCCATTTTACTGGGTTTATTTACACAGAATATGTCCGTGTTGATATTTTACATATCTAATACAAATAGACTTTTTATCCATGTTGCAAAAATAGTTAATTTGGACAGTTTATAATATATCTATATAAATATAAGTATATGTATATATAATGTCGACACAGATACATAATGTATATATTGTTTAGCAACACAAAGTATATCTACATTACATCATAGCATCATCATAGCTTGAAACATTATTTATATGTTTACAAGGTATATGATAAATACCTACACTTGTTTAAGTTTGGCATGAGATAAAAAAAATAATTGGAGGGGTAGCTAGGTGGTACAGTGGATAAAGCACTGGCCCTGAAGTCAGGAGGACCTGAGTTCAAATCCAGCCTCTGACTAGACACTTGACACTTACTAGCTGTGTGACCCTGGGCAAGTCACTCAACCCCAAATGCCTCACCAAAAATAATAATAATAATAATTGGAAAGTTTTTGTGTCTAGAGTTAGCTAATAAGATCTATTAAAGGTGATTAAAGGCTCCAAATACAGGCTACACCCCTAAAAAGAGATTTCTTTTAAAAAAAAGAAAAAAATTATTTTGTTTGTACAAAAAAAGTCAATGACACAATTTCTGCATTAAAATCAATATTTAATGTAAACAAATTTTCAGTCTAATCTACAAGCTTTTATTAAAAGCCTACTATATAAGAAGCACTGTTTCAGGTGCTTTTTTGCCAGAGAACAAAGACTAGCCAGATATAGTTCCTGCCCTCGAGGAGATGACTTTTGGGTTGAGGAGAGTGGGTGAATTTTTTTTTCAAGAACTGTGATTTCACCTCCATTCAATGCTCCATATGAAAAGGTTCCTCTACCAATGCAAATTGTCACCTGTTCTGCAGCTTGGTCCTATGACACATACTGACTGTATGATCCTGGGTAAGTCATTTAACCACTTAGTGTTCTAGTCTCTTCTCTAAGATTATAATTTGCAGAGGTCTAGATTCTGGACCTGTGATTTCATTGGTGTAAGAAACTTTCAGGTGAAGAAACTCTCTACCAATGCAGACCAGCACTTCATCTGGAATTTGGGGTTAAGTGACTTGCCCAGGGTCACACAGTTAGTATCAAGTCAGAGGCTGGATTTGAACTCAGGTCCTCCTGACTTCAGGGCCAGTGCTCTATCCACTGTACCACCTAACTACTCCTCCAATTATTTAGAATTAGGTTCAATACTGAACCCTGTAATTAGAGGGTATGATTTAGTCTTAAGGAGTTGCTGAGTCACTGAAAAGTTGTGACTTGCCCAGAATCAATCACACAGTCAGGATGTATTAGAAAAGAAACTGGGGGAAGGAGAGTATAGAGTAAGAGGAGAAAAGCAAAAGATATAGCAAATAAATAGATTTATATGTGTGTGATAATCCCAGCAGGGAAAGAACATAAATAACTAAATATAATATCTAGTTATTATAAATATATAAATATCATAATAAAGGGATCAGGAAAGACATCTGGTCTAAGAAAGCATATGAGCTGAGCCTTGAAGAAGGATTTTATAAGGAGGGAAGGCAGAGAGAGAAAGTGATCAAGTGAATTCCGGGCACTGAAAATATTTCTCTCCAGTCAAAGATATTTTATCATTTTTAAAAATTATTTCCATCACATTTGTTGTTGTTCAGTTTCCAGGAGCTTGATTATAGGACACACTTGGGTTTTATGAGAATCATATTTAAGGAGAAGGTTCTATCCATAGTCAGATCAATATGCTAATACGTACAAAAAGAGCTAGTTGTAGACCACCAATTGTCAATCAGTCAATAAATATTTATTAAATTCCTACTATGTGCAAGACACTGTATTAAGCACTTGGGATACACAGAGAGATGAAAGACAGTACCAGCCCTCGAGGAGTTCACAATCTACTGGAGGAGACAACAAGCAAATGAATATGTACCAAAAAAACTATGTATAGGAAAATTGGAAATAATTAAATGAGGTTAGACCCTAGAATTAAGAGGAGTTGGGAAAGCTCCCTGTAGAACATGGAATTGTAGCTGAGACCTTAACTTAAAAAGGCCAGGGTCTCCCACTGTATTCTGGACCATCACCCGTTGTCCTGACTTACATCTGGCCACTGATGACTCTAGATGACTCACAGATGACACAGATGACTCTAGAGGAAAAAGTGAGCCTGGTGACTTTTGCACAGCCCTGCCTCACTTAAATTCACTTCACTTGTAAGTCATGGCACCATCTTCCTGATGTCATGGACCTCTTCAAGAAAAAAGGACAAACCACAACAACAATAAAGGACACCAGAGAAGCCAGTAGTGGCTTCTCTGGTGATAAAGAGGAAGGGCGTTCCAGGCATGGGGGACAGCCAGAGAAAATGACCGTATTTGAGAGATAGAGGGTGGAAGAGAGTTAAGGGGGAGAGATGATGCCTTCAGTTTGGGACATGTTGAGTTTAAGACTAGACATCCAATTTGAGATATCTAAAAGGTAATTGGAGATGGGAGATTGGAAGTCAGCAGAGAATTATCAGAATAAAGATGGTCATTAAATCCATATGAGTTAATGAGATTACTAAGTGAAGTAGTATAGAAGAGAAGGGGGCCCAATACTGAAACCTGTAATTAGAGCGTATGATCTAGATGAGAATCCAGTAAAAGAGACCAAGAAGGAGTGGTCTGATAGCAGGAGAAGAACCAGGAGAATGTGGGGCCTCAAAAACCTAGAGAGAAGAAAGTAGACAGGATGGTGATCAATAGCGGCAAAGGCTGCAGAGAGATTGTGGAGAAGGAGGACTAAGAAAAAGTCATTGGGCTTGGCCATTAAGAGATAACTGGTAACTTCGGAGGGAGGCATTTCAGTAGAATGATGGGGTTGGAAGCCAGATTGTAAGGAATTAAGAAGAGAGTGAGAGAAGGAAAAGTGGAAGCACCTTTTGTAGGTGGCCTTTTTAAACCACAAAGGACAGGAAAGATATAGGATAACAGAAGGGATAAAGGGATCAAGTGAAGGGTTTTTGAGGATGGGGTTGATGTGAATATATTTATAGGCAATAAGAAAGGAGCCTGTAGAGAGGGAGAAGTTGAAAGTAAGTGAAAGAGTGAGGATGGGAGAGGGGGAAATCTGTTGGTAGAGACAGGATGGAATGGCATTGTTTGCACAGGTTGAGGGGGGTTGGCCTTGGTAGGGAGTAAGGCCCCCTCTTCACATGAGATAGGGTTGGAGGAAGACAGAGTATCAGAAGGCTTAGGAGTGCTATGAGATGAGGAAGAGGGGAAAAGAGGGAGCTCATAGAAAATGGTCTCAGTAAGATAGGAGTCGTCATCTGAAAGGGTGGGGGAGAAAGAGTCACAAGAGGTCTAAGGAGGGATAAAAAGTGTAGAAAAGCTGCTGTGGAGAGTGAGGTGGTGAGCTGATAAGAGAGGTTTGCCTATCAGCTGTGAGGGCCCAGTTGAGGTTGCATATCATAAATCTGTAGTGGATCCAATAAGACCAGTTGCATGATTTTGTGATTTTCTCCACCTTTGTTCAGTAGCAAGCATACAGGTGTGAAAATGGCAGATGGTGAGAGTGATCTAAGGCTGAGGCTTGGCAGGTACAATCAGTGACATGATAAGAGGACTAGAGACTCAAGAGGACAGGATCCAGCTGAACTGGCTCACCAAGGTCGAGATGGGGAAAAGAGGATAGAACGGCGGCTAGTGCAGGGGTGATGGCCTGGGAGAGAGCTCAGGAATCGAGGAGGTGAAGGTCACGGTGAGGATGAAGAGTAGTGTTAGGGTTACGTAAGGGAAGGCAAAGGAAGGGGTGGAAAACCAATAGATTGTGGTCAGAGACGAGGATTTCAGAATTCTCAAACACAGAGGCATTGCATTTGTGAGTGATGGTAAGATCAAGGATGTTGCCACCTTTATGTGAGGCTGAGGAGTAGAGGGGCTGATCGTGGGAAATGAGTAGGTTGAGGAGATGCATGGTTAGGATGTTTGAAGGAGAGTCAATATACAAGTCTTTATGCTCCTCCCCTTTTTTCCCTTTCTCTCTGTTTACTTCACAAAGACTCTTAGAAATGTAGTTCTTGGGGCAGCTAGGTGATGCAGTGAATAGAGCACTGTGAATAGAGCTGGAGTCAGGAGGACCCGAGTTCAAATCTGGCCTCAGACACTTAACACAAAAAGACTAGCCATGTGACCTTGGGTAAGTCACTTAACCCCAATTGCCCTCCAAAAAAAAAAAGAAATGTAGTTCCTGAGACCGTTTCCTGTCCCTGTGTCCTTTCCACTCACCTCTGCCTTTGTTCTTTTTCCATCTCTTTTTTCATACCCCTACAGGGTATGATGATACTATCAGCAACCTGGCAAATAATCCACAGTTCATAAGTAAGAATTGAAGTTGTCTTGAGTTTTTCAACACCGAGGACATCTGAATAAAGGGGGAGCAAGCATGGAATGGAGTCTGCTACTCAAAGATGGGAGGAAAGTGGGGAGGGGACACAGGAAAGGACTGGTGGGATGGAAGCCCATTTAGAGCCTTAGCTTAGTCTTTGATGAAAGGAGCAGGTGAGGGAGCGCTGATGTTAACGTAAAGTAATGGGTTCTGGGTGCAGGAGGAACATAGCAGGGCTGTGTACTGGAGAAAGTCCAGGAATCCTTCCACCCATGATAAGACTATGAGGGGGACAGCACTCCATCAGATCTGGATAGCACTAGAGTCAATGCAGTTATAGCCTTTAAACTAAATAATTAATGTATGGTGACTTTTAGAGAGGTCTATGTATCGGCAAGAGTCACAGGAAGTACTTGGTCATGGTTACTGGGGCTCCTGGGAATTTTCCCATTTATTTCTGCCTTTGTATGTGCAGCCAGCTACCAGTGGGAGAGGCTGCCAGGACGTTGAATGGCACATAGTGTGCTGGAACTGACTTGTTCAGGATCCCAAGAGCTGACTCTTAAATTTTCACTTTGAGCATTTACACCTCAGAAAACAGCACATGCTATAAATCAAGGCTTGATTTATTTGGGGTTGGAAAATGTTAATAATATATATTAAACTTTAGAGAGTGTCATACACACATTTTTTTCTGGAAAGCCAGTTGTCAAGCGTTTACCAGCATACCCCTGGATGTTTGTCTTTCCCTCCCCAACCGCCACCCCAGACTGTCTATACTGGTCCAAAATTGTGTTGATGGGCTGGCTGCTGCTAAGAGTTCAGAAACGTCACACAAAAAAGATAGAGCTCCAATGATGAACTGGGTTCCAAATTCAGCCCAGAGGTTTTTATCTGGCTATGCCACCTGATCTCATGCTGCTGCCCCAAAAATGGCATGCAATGGGACAGAATATCCAGCTGCTGGGGAATTAGATACAGACCTTTTGTCATTTCAGAGGTGTGGGCATTTATGTGTGGCAGCTATGTGGTGAAGTGGACAGAGTGTCAGACCTGGAGTCAGAAAGACTCATCTTCCTGAGTTCAAATCCAGCCTCAGACACTTACTAGGTATGTGACCCTGGGCAAGTCACTTAGCCCTGTTTGCCTCAGCTCCTCATCTGTATGGACTGGAGAAGAAGATGGCAAACCAGTCCTGTATCTTTGCCAAGAAAACCCTAAATAGAGTCACAAAGAGTCAATCATGACTGAAAAACGATCAAGTGAATAATGCATCATGTATGGAAACATAGATACATATGAGTGTAAATATTTGTGCAGAAAGGGAAACCTGCTGATATTGACAGTAATAACAGATTCTGGCAAATTTACAAAGATGGAAAAAACTAAATGATACAGCCTGGCAATTTAAAAGTAATACTGATGATTTATTTATTTATTCATGTAGGATGCTTACCAACTTCTACCTGATTACCAGATTCAGTTCAATTCATTCCAGCAAATTATTAAGTGCCTACTGTGTCCTACACTCAAGACCCAGTGACCAAAAAACAATGATAATAATAATGAAACAGTTTCTACCCTCAAGAAACAACTTATATTCTTCTGGACAACAAACATTTATCAAAAGCCTTCAACACACAAAGCCCTATTATGATAAGGAAATCATGAAATAGGAGTCGAATGAGCTTTGTTATGATGTATGTGATCACGGCAGTGGAAGGGGGCTTGTCCACTGGTGCCCATATCTCCTAAAGAGAGGTTCCCTTGGGGCAGCTAGGTGGCACAGTGAATAGAGCACCAGCCCTGGAGTCAGGAGGACCTGAGTTCAAATCCAGCCTCAGACACTTAACACTTACTAGCCATGTGACCTCGGGCAAGTCACTTAACCCCAACTGCCCTGCATTCTCCCCCTCCAAAAAAAAAAAGCAAGAAAGGTTTCCTGTATCTCTGAGCCGCCCCCCCCAAGGGAGTGAGGGCTGCCACCTTCTATTGGCTGCATTAATGCCAAAATGCACTCGATTCATGAGCCTGATTGTGAGAAACACACGCCCACAAAATGAGCTCTTTTTCTTGGTGGATTATTTTCAATCAGGATTGCCTCTATTGTTTATCCTCTCTGGTCAGATCCTTTTGTAAGCACGCTAACACTATCCTCATAATGAATATGAAATTTCCTTGAAGCAGCCAGTGGGAGAGCTCATAGAGCCAGGAAGACTTGAGTTCAAATCCAGCCTCAGATACTTTTACTAGGTGTGTGACCCTCGGCAAATCCCTTAACCTCTGTCTGACTCAGTTTCCCCAACTGTAAATGGCAACAATGATCATACCTACCTCCCAGGATTATTGTGAGGATCAGATGAAATGATATTTGTAAAGCTTTTAGCACAGTGCCTGGCACATAGTAGGTGCCATTTAGACTTATTCCCTTCCCTTCCAGCCCTGAGAACATCCAGCATTCTAGCCTCAGCCTCTTGTCTACTCCTTTCTGGTGAAGAAAGATAAATCTTCTTGCATATGTCAGAGCCCTGCTTTTTACTGAAACAGCTCCATACTACTTGAGTATACTGTACCAGTGATCAAGGTCTTTTTATTCATTCATTCAATATTCAAGCATTTTATTTAGTGCTATTACAGACACTCTATTAGAAGTGGGAGAAACCAAGACAAAACCAAAAATATTTCTGCCTTCAAGGAGCTTATATTCTGTGGGGGAAACAATGTAATACAGATAAGTAAATTGAAAATATATAGAAAATAATTTCCCGGGGTGGGGGGAGCACTAGCAATTAGAGGGATCAGTACAAAGCAGTACCTGAGATGAGGCTTGAAAGAAGCTTGGGATGCTAGAAGACCAAGGTAAAAAGGGAGGGCATTCTAGGCATGGGGCACAGCCTATGCAAAGGCAGGGAGATCAGACTCATTTTCACCTCCCCTCCATGATACAGGCCTACTCATTCAATTCCAATTTACTCATTTCAAAAAAAGAATCTCTTACCAAGAAAATGTGCTTTTAGAATAGATGCACTCACACACACACACACACACACACTTCATCTCAAAATGTATTCAGGATGATTTGTTTACAGGGATAAGTCATGAAGTGATTCATTCTCCCTCCTTGACCTTGCATAGTCTTCATTTGGCTATGCTACACTCTGAGGCCAAGGTTGGAAATAATTGGAGAGATGCATCTTACAGCTTTATGCAGTTACATTAAGTACAGATCAAAATTTGGGGATTCAGAAGATGAATTGCCATTTCAAAATCCTCTGCAGGGTAGCATTATATGATCACGGGCTGGCTGCTTGCTTTGCAATTTAGCTGCCCCCACCTGAGGGCTTCAGGTTATTTTCTGGTGGCTGCTGCCTCAGGACAGAGACTCCCTCCTCATCTCCAGCATCCTTCCAAGTGTTTGTTTGTGTGGTTGAAAAACGATTCTTTGATAATTTCTCTGGATATCTTCCCAGACATCCCTACATTAAACTGACCAAGCTGTTTCTTTTTTTTTCTTTTGTAAACATAAATACAAGGCAGCTAAGGGGCACCACAGTGCACAGAGCCCCAGGCCTGGAGTCAGGAAGATTCATCTTCAAGATTTCAAATCTGGCCTCAAATACTCACTAGCTGTGTGATCCTGGACAAGTCACTTCACCCTGTTTGCAAGTTTCCTCATCTGTAAAATGAACTGAAGAAGGAAACGGCAAACCTCTCCAGTATCTTTGCCAAGAAAACCCCAAATGGGATCACAAAGAGTTAAACACAATTGGAAAATGACTGAACAACAACAGAGACACTGAATTGCCCTAGCCTAATCCTTAGGAACTTCTCTTATATTCCAAAAAATTTCAAAAAACTTGGCTCTCTCCCTGATAGACTGTATCCACATAAATATGAGGAAGGTTTCTTCATACACATACTTCTCTTTGTCACTCCTCTGTTTAAAATCCTTCAATGACTCCCCATAACCTACCAACAAAGTACAACCCCTTACCTTGGTATGCAAGGTTCTTCATTAACTGACACTAAACTGCCAGATTTGTATCTGGCCACTGGACCAGATGGCTCCGGAGGAGAAAGTGAGGCTGGTGACCTTGTACAGCCCTTCCTCACTTAAATCCAATTCACTTGCAGTCATGGCATCACCTTCCTGATGTCATGGTCCTCTTCAAGAAGGAAGAACAAAGAACAATTCCTGTTCAAATACTCTGTACTCAGGCTATGATGGGCAGTTCCTCATTCCCCAGATACATCTACCAACATACCTTTGCTCACACCATTCCTTCCAGATGACATATTCTCCCCCTTCTCTGCCTGTTAAAATGCTGCCCGTCCTCTAAGTCTCACCTTCAATACCACTTCCTGATTTCCCTAATGAGTTGTATAGTCTTTCTTCCCAGTCAACAGTCAACAAACATTTTATAAAACACTGAAATAAATACTAGGGATATAAAGAAAGGCCAAAAAAACCAGTCCTTGCCCTCAAGGAGCTTACATTCTATAAAGGGGATATAATGTGTAAATAGGTGCATGCAAGATATATATAGAGTAGGTGGAAGGCAATTTCTGAGGGGGAGATACTGGAGAAACCAGGAAAGGCTTCCTGCAGAAGATAGCATTTGAGCTAGAATTACATTTCATTTGCTTCTCTCTTATACACTTATCTTGCATCATTCTGCATCATAACTATTTGTAGAAGCCATCTGTCACTCAGGAGCACCTCAAGGTGCTTCTTACAGATTAGGTTTGCTCCTAGTGGACGCAATCTAAGTCCCCATCCAGTGTAAAACTGCAGAGAAATCTCTGAAACAAAATTGAGTGTGGTTTGTGTCCAGCCCTCCCCAAAAGTGGGCAGCAAAGTCTCCTCCCACAAAGACTCTCAGTGAATGATATGAGTAGCAGGTTATGGGTCAACTTTGAACTTCTGCCACCATAGGAAATACATGAGGTACAAAGGACTCACAGGCTTGTATTCACAAAAACAGCTCTCGGACTCCCCCAGAAGGTAAACAACGTTTGTGGACTTGCTGAACAAGTATATTGCATTCCCCTCAGACTCATATCATCTAAACAATTCACAGCCATATTACAGAAGGTTGGCGAGGTCCCACGTCCTGACCCCCCCCACGTGACACAGCTTTAGCCCCCCCCCCTGGCTATAGAACACTTCTCCAAAAAGTACGCTTTAAAGAAATCTTCCCCCTCTGTGCATATGGCCCCTGACTCAAGAAGTCAGCCTCAGAATTACCTATGAGTTAATGATCCCCAAAGGCCAAAAACATCTATCTGCAAGATGGCTGATCTCTGATCTGGATTCATAAAGTTTTCTTTTAAACAGGGATAATCTGCAGCAATTTGTGCCTTTGTATGCATATTTCAGTGCTGCATCTGTTGGGAGAGGGGGTCAAAGAGAGAGAAAATGAAGCATAATAAGGAATTAAATTATGGCACTACATAGAGGGGAGACGGTGGTATCCAGAGTTAGCTAGGAATCAGTGACTTGGGGCATAATACTTATTTCTTTTTATTTTTATTCGATAAATTAACCCATTTATTGTTGGACTATGGGCTACAGATATTTGATAAGAAGATTTTACTGGTCTTTCAATTCCTTCAGTCTTCTAAGAGATAGCAGATTTGACTGTGACTACAGAGGTGATATTGTAGGTCCATACACCACCAGCTACTGTACTCATACCAGATCCACAACGCCAGACACCCACATCCCATCTCTTCATTTTGGTCTTGTCACAGAAGGAGCAGGCTTACTTGGCATACTGGCTAATTTCAATTTTCTTCGCCATTTTTCTGAGGGATGCACCATAACGTGTTCCATATTTACCAACAATGCCAACCTTCTTGGTACATTTAGCCATGTTACTGTTTGCAGGGCTAGAGCTTGGAGAGGCTATAATGCTTATTTTTAACCTGAGTTATGATAGGCCAGGTAAACCAGAAGCTAGGTAGGCAGAACCAAGGACCTAATCTTAATAGGTATGTGATTCTATCCCATTCAGTTGGGGCAGATTCCAGACAGTATAATGGCAGATGATATATGAGTGCCATGGAAAAAAAAAAAGGCTGGAAATGAAATGGAAGGAAGGGAAGGAAGGAAACAAACATGTATTAAACATACCATTTACCAGGAAGCATGCTATGCATTTTACAAATATGGCATTTGGTGCTCACAACAACCCTGGGAGGTAGGTGCTATGATGACCTCCATTTTTGACATTTGAGGGAACAGAGGCAGACAGAGGTTTAATGATTTGCTCAGTCACCCAGCTGGTAAGTTGTCTGAGATTGGATTTTGAACTCAGGTCTTCCTGGGTCTAGGCCTAACACTATCCACTTATACCAAGAAGCTACCTCTAAATGACCCTAGGAAATGGACCCAGGATCCTGTCAGAAAGAAAAGCATTGAAAACATTGTAAGGTATCTGCTTATAGTTTGAGTAATTCTATGCAAAGTAAACACTTTCGATCAGCCAAGTGCTCATATATAGAAATCTGAATGTACTTCTTGGTAATCAGTCACCAACTTTCAGTTCCATCAAGGGATAAATTCTTTTCAATCAGAAAGCCACTGATTTTCTAGAACAACTGCCCAGTGTTCGTGCCTCACCTGAGAGGTGGATGGTTTATTTGGACCGTCTAAGTGATTGTAAGCTTTTTATGAATCAATAATGACATGGCAGCTGAGAAAGCCAGTGAAGGCTCACATTGCATTAACACAAGCAGCGTCCAGAATGAAAGAGATGGTAGTGTTCCATCTGCTCTCTTCTCTGATCAGACCAAATCTGGAGTAATATGTTCATCTCTGGGTACCACAAGTCAAGAGGAACAAGGACAAGTGCTAGTATACCCAAAAGACGGGGGCTGGCATGGTTAGGACATCTACATGGGGCAATGGATAGAACGCCAAGCCTGGAGGCAGGAAGATTCATCCTTCCCAGTTCAAATCTGGCCTCAGACACTTACTAGCTATACAACCCTAGGCAGGTCACTTAACTCTGTTTGCCTCAGTTTCCTCATCTGTAAAATAAACTGAAGAAGGAAATGGCAAGCCACTCCATTATCTCTGCCAAAAAAAACCCCAGTGAGGTCATGAAGAGTCAGACATGACTGAAAAACAACTCTGCAGGATGGTGAGGGTCTCAAAACCATGAAATATGGGGGTTGAATGAAGAAACAAAGGATGTAAATTCTTTAAGGACAGAGACTGGTTTTGACATTCATTTTATCCATAGTGCTTAGCACAAAGTAAGAGCTTAATAAATATTTTATATTTATCACATAAATATCTATCTAAGTCTCAGAATGCATATCTTGTACGTTGAGATTGCTATCACACCTACTTCGCAGAATTGTTGAATGGCTCAAATGAGATAATAATGTGTAAAGTGCTTGAAAACTCAAATGAGAATAAATATGTAAAACGTTTTGCAAATGTTAAAATGCTATATAAATCTAAACTCTTATGATACGGTCATAGATTTAGAGCTAGAAGGAAGCTGAGGGATCTTGTCCAAGCTCCTCATTTTATGGATGAGGAAAATGAGGCTCAGAGAGGTTAACTGATTTGCCCAGTGTCACTTAGGGAGTAAATCACAGAGCTAGAATTTGAACTCAGGGCCTCTGCCTCTAAACCCAACATTCTTTTTCCTATACCATTACTTCTGTCAGGTATATTGTGATTAAATAAGGGTATATTTACTTCATTTTTATCCAAACTTTCTTCTAATGATTTGGAGAAGCAGGCAGGCTTTCCACCTTCCTTTTCTTCACACTGACCCCACTGAGGTCATTTTAGCTGAAGCCAGACTGTGAGTGAACCTGCATTATTGGGCAGAGAGACTGGAATCCAGATGTTCCTGATACTACTCTTTTTTTTTTTGGAAGGGTGAAATCAAGGCAATTGGGTTTAAGTGACTTGCCCAAGGTTATACAGTTAGTAAGTATGTCAAGTGTCTGAGGCTGGACTTGAACTCAGGTCCTCCCAACTCCAGGGCTGGTGCTCTATTCACTGTGCCAGCTAGCTGTCCCTACTCCAACATTCTTACTGGGATTCATAGTAGCTCATAATAGTTCTTCCACCAATCTGGAATCAGAAAAAAAAAAGCCATGCACATGAATTTTTTTTTGCTAAAATGAGCTTTCTATATATGCTCAAGGGTTAGTACTAAGCCATATTTTCACTCCTCTTTTTTTGAAAATGGCAGCTTCTCATACTATTTTCACTTTGTTTGTGTGTGTGTGTGTGTGTGTGTGTGTGTGTGTATGTGTATTTTTCCTTTTGGTTTGTTTTTTCTTCCACAGCATGACTAATACAGAAATATGTTTTACATGATTGTACATAACCTTATATCAAATGGCTTACCGTTTTAAGGAAGGAAGAAGGAAGAAAAATTTAGAACTTGGAGCAGCAAGCACTCCAGCGTCCCCAGGGTGGCTGCCAACACAGGTTCTTAGATCAGCTTTGCTAAAGGAAAGCAACTCAAAATGGGTTAACAAGCTTACTTTAATCGGTCAAATATATGTATTGTTTACCTAGTTCAGGGGAAAAAGGTCAGCACCCTGAACTTCAGAGTATACAGACAGAATTATCAAGACAGAGAAAAAAATCAAGCAGACAGGTTTCCAAACTGTCCAACCATTACATCCATACCAAATCACAGTTACCAGAGAGGGAAACATCAACATCTGGGTTTTTCAAAGCCAGGGGGCTCTCAACGGCTTCCCAGAGTCTCATCTGATCAAATCACACACTTCTCAAAGTGAGCCCCAAAATAAAGCCTCACATCAGGGTTTATATAGCCTTCTCCTGGTTCAGAGAACGTAACAACCTTCTTGACCCACTGGCCAAAAAGTATCTCCTGAGAAACAAGCCTCCACCACAGGCTCCAGGTGCACGTAAGCCTAGGGGCAGGTAAGATCTTCAAAATGTACATTCCCATTACAGAACTCAAAAAAAATTTAATAAGTATTAAAAAGTATCTTTACATATAATTGGAAAAAATAAAATACTATTTTAAAGGAAAATAGAAAAAAAGAAAATGGTTGCTTCTGAGCTAAGTAAGCATAAGACATTCACCCAAGCTAAGCATATATATACATGGGCCTGAGGCACCTACAAATTTCCAGCCTCTTGATATATCTTTGTGGGGTGGAATCAAAACCTGGGTGACCTCTATCCACACCCCCTCTAGCTCTACTGGCCGATTATGACCTCACCCAGCATGATCCTAGCTTACAAGTTTCTTCTCTGAAATAAGGATAAGCTTGCAAATGAGAAAATCAAGGCCTTTGTTCACCTATAAATTCAATTTGTTTTAGACTCTGATCAAAAGAAATGCAAATGCTAAATTAATTTCCCTGCTACTTCCACATATTTTTAATAACCTCTTATCAGGCCATTGACAGCTTTCTTGTTTCTTATGCATATTAGCTATCTTATTAATTAGATAGCTTTGGTTTTCCACTGCAACTCTTTGTTGTTGTTTTTTTCTAATCTGTACCTATTTTCCTTGCTCACTGGATTACATTTAGGCAGGTTGCCCATTTTCTTAAAGGGACTTTTAGCCTCAGAAACACACACCTTTCAATTAGCCATATACTAGTTGACTCACATCTCAATTTCAGTTTTAGCATCTGTCACTAATAGGGAATGTTTAGCATCCTAGGAACCTAGCCCTAGAGCTGAAAGGGATTTCTACTTCCAAAGTGAACCTGATTAGTGAAGTTTCTTTCCTTAGCTTGTCATCCAGATGTTATCTCTGTACAGGTCAATTTTGTTATTGTTATTCAGTCCTGTCTGACTCTGCCATGACCCCATTTGGGGTTTTCCTGGCAGAGATAATGGAATGGTACACACACACACACACACACACACACACACACACACACACACACACA
>NW_027185764.1:5549205-5643352 GCF_028583685.1 Petaurus breviceps papuanus
ACACACACACACACACACACACACACACACACACACACACACACACATATACACTGAGCCACCCAGCTTCCTTGTATAGGTCATACTAGAATGCTATATCTCCAATGTAAACTCCTTGAGAACAAGGATTGTTTTCTACCATTTTTTATCTCCAGGACCTAGCACAGTAACTTGCATATAGTAGAAACTTAATTAATGCTTGTAAAATTGAATTAAATACCACAATACACCAATAATTCTGTGTGTATTGATGAAGAAGAGGAGGAAAGAAAGGAAGGTTACAATAACTCTTACACATTATAGAATTATAGAATGTATAGTATGCATTATAGATATAGCATAGAAGTGATCATTATAATATCACCATCATCAGTAACTGCATCAGCCCTCGAGAGTGTGCTTTAACGGGTGAGAAACAAATCTGAACAAAGGTTGCTCACCTCACAGGGCCGTTATGAAGAAAGTACCTTATAAAGCTTGACCTCATCAATATAGATATGTGATATAAAGAGATAAATGCATGGGAGTGTATGCGTGTTGTCATTTGTTATTATTGCTCATAGATTTGAGTCACTGTTCTTTTTTATTATGCTTTCATTATCTCCAAAATACTATTTTTCTACCACGGGAGATCAAAAGTCATTTTGGGGTCAGATCCAGGCCCAAACGCAGAGATTGATACAGATGTAAAGGTAGAATCTAGTGGTGAGCCCCAAAATCAACTGCAGGAATCTGATAGCAGGCCTTACAAGAAACTCTGAGCAAAAAGCCTGACCAGTAAGCATATTCACTCAGTGTGTTAGCTGATGCTTCTTTTATAGTAGAATTATATATCTTAATACTACTTCTTAAATGCATGATGGTGCTAACTGGCTGGGCCCATACAATTTCTCCTTCTTTCTTCCTGGTCATGCCAATGAGTCATGCTAAGAGTTTGCCATTATCTTATAGAATCAGATTTGCTGATTCCCCTTTCACGAGGTTCGTGCACCACTTCCAAGACGCAAATACGCTGTTTGATTCTTTTGCCACCGTTTGGGCGTAGGCAATTCGGTTTCACAATCTGGATTTTAGGGTCAAGCCATGAGCCTTGTTCACTGAGTTGTTATCATGGTTTTCCACTCTTTGATAAATAGAAGCCAAATTTAGTGTTAACTAGCATTAAATTTTATTAAAATAGAGAAAGTTTATAAAGAAAAGCTTGATATATTGGTGTTAAAAGAAGGACATCAAGGGGTAGCTAGGTGGTGCAGTAGAGGACCAGTCCTGGAGCCAAGAAGACCAAATCTGAGCTGGATGACCGCGGGCAAGTCACTTAACCCTGACTGCCTAAAAGAATGGAGAAGAGAGACAGAGGCAGACAGACAGACAGACAGAAGCTGTTGAAAATTTAGTAGAGAACCTGGAGAGTATTCAAAGGTGGAAGTCTGTAAGTGATATTATTACAAGGGAATACGCTTCAAGCTTAACGGGTGATAGGGGAGGCAATCTGCTTGGCACATTCCACCTATATGACCATGCATAAGTCCCTTAACCTCCCTGTGTCTGTTTGCTCATGTGTAAAATAGGAATAATCACACTACAGTACCCACTTCACAGGGTTGTCCTGAGACTCAAAGGAGAAAATAGATATAAAGCACTCTGGAAACTTTAAATTGCTATTCAGTGCCATGACTATTTTAACACCAGAGTTAATAAGCATCCGAGAATATAATAATAGCTGACATTTGCTATGTGCTAAGATCTCGTCTGATCTTCACAACAGCCCCCAGAGGTAGGTGGTATTATTATCCCCATTTTATAGTTGAGGAACCTGAGGCAGGCAGAGAGGTGAAGTGACTTACCTAGGGTCAAACAGCTAGTACGTGTCTGAGGTCACATTTGAACTCAGGTCTTCTAGACTCAAGGCCTGGTGCCCTATCCAGGGTACTGACTATCTGCCTCAATGTACCCTGTAGCTAAAAAAAAAGATACTAAGATCCTTTGTAACAGTTTCTTTAATGGGGACATTTTATTAACCTGATGCACTTAGAATTTTTTTTTTGCTTTTGCTTTTTGGAGGGGGGAGGGCAGGGCAATCGGGGTTAAGTGACTTTCCCAAGGTCACACAGCTAGTAAATATTAAGTATCTGAGGCCGGATTTGAACTCAGGTCCTCCTGACTCCGAGGCCAGTGCTCTATTCACTATGACACCTAGCCGCCCCTGCACTTAGAATTTTAGAGCTGGAAGAGATCTGTGAAGTCATCTAGTACAATCTACCTCTCAGACTTCTCCATAGCAACCCTGACAGGTGGTCCTCCAGCATCCACTGAAACACTTGGGCTCACAGAAGGCTCATTACCTTCTGGAGTAGCCCGTTTCCTTAGTGTTGTGTTTTTGAGGAGGACCATGGCATCAGGGGATGATGATGTAAGTGAGGGAAGGCTGTGCAAGGTCCCCAGCCTCACTTTCTCCTCCAGAGCCAGCTGGGTCCAGTGACCAGCAGTCATCAGGATAACTTGGAGGCCACCTTCTGGAGTAGCCCATTTTCTTATAGTTCTACATCTTAAGAAGTTCTTCCTCATGTTGAGCTTAAACCTCCCTCCCTGTAATTTCCAGCCGTTTGGTCCTGGCTCTGCCTTCTAGAGCCACAGGAACAGCACCATGATATGGTAGCAGACTCACAAAACTTGACAACAGTGAGTCAGTGTGACTGATGCAACAGCTCCTTCACTGGATTATCTACAAATGTATGAAGAGAATGATGTGATCACAGCTAAAAGAAGGCTTACATCATGCTGAGTCAACCTTTCCTGATTTGACTAGAGGCTTTACTTCCAAAACTAAGGATAAGAAGAGATTTGCCAGCTTACTTTGAAAGCTGCCCAGCCATAATTTAATATACTGAGATATGGAAGGATGCCAAGAGAAAATAAATACCTTAATAGAAAGTTGTGTCTGGTAGACTCAATTTGGTTAGATATCAGGGGTTAATGAGGCCAAGACAATGAATCTGATCCCATGTAGGTGAAAAGGTTTATTCTCTCCTCCTGTATATAACCTATAGTCCCTGTCTCTAGCTCACTGTTTTATAAATATCAGCCATAAATCCTGAGAGGCGAAAGACTGAAAAAAGACCATCAGGTTTGGCAATTCAGAAGTCACTAGAGATGTTTGTTTAAAAAAGATCCTGCTGTTGGAAAAGATTGAAGGCAAAAGGAAAAGTGGACGGCAGAGGATGAGATGGACAGATGATGTCATGAAAGCAATGAACATGAGCTTGGACAGACTTCAGGAGACATTGGAGGATAAAAGGGCCCGGCATGCTGTGGTCCATGGAGTCACGAAGAGTCGGATACGACTGAACAACACAACAGAAAGAGATTTTTGAAAGCAGAATTTCAGTAGAGTGATAGGGATGGAAGCCATATTGTGGTATCTAGGTGATACAGTGGTCAATGCATTGGACCTGGAGTCAGGAAGACTTGAATTCAAATGAGACATCCAGGGCTTACTGTGTGACCTTGGGCAAATCATCTAAGCTCTCTAAGCTTCAACTTTTTCATCTGTAAAATGGGGATAATAATAACACCTACCTCACAGGGCAGGTTGTTTGTGAGGTAAAATGAGATAATATTTGTAAAGTACTTTATTTGCAAGAAAAAAACCCATTATTATTGTTGTTGTTGCAAAGGGTTGAAGACTAGATGACAGAAAGAAGGTATAGACACGTACAAATTCTCTACTGAAAAAGCCCAGGCACAGATCCTCCTCACAGTGGAGCAGCCATATACCCTTGTCCCTGAAGGACAGCACATACTACATATAATGTTCCAAATGTAAGCAGTCCTTTTTTTTTTCTTGAATCCGGCTCATATAAAACCTGAGTGCAACCTACAATCACTCTGAGTCTTACTCATTTTTATCATCATGGCTCTTTTTATGATGAAAAATGAATAAAACATCTTTATGTGAATGCCAAAAAAATGTAGGAAAAAACCTAGGCAATGAGCCTTTTTTAATATAGTAACTTTGTGTCATTCATTTTCAGTGTATTCCTACGAACTTTTTTTTACCTTTCTAAGAAATCTCATTTTTAGCCCATTTTTGACAGACTGTATTTGGAATAATATAATATAAAATGCAGTTCAGGTAGGCCAGGCAGGATGTCCCATAAGCTTTGAAAGATGTAATAGAAGAATTCAGCTCTAGCTTCTCCAAATAGGGAGATGGTGCCTAAGAGGGAGATGGCTGATGTTGTTCAGTCACATCAGGCCTTTCATGACCCTATTTGGGGTTTTCTTGGCAAAGATACTGAAGTGGTTTACCATTTCCTTCTCTGATGGACCCAGTGGGTCCACTTTGTCAGGCAAGCAGAGGTTAAGTGACTTTCCCAGGGTCACACAGCTAGGAAGTGCCTGAGGCCGGATTTGAACTTAGGTCCTCCTGACTCCAGGGCCGGTGCTCTATTCACTGTGCCACCTAGCTGCCCCATCTTGAAGCACTTCTGAGTAAGCTGACCACCAAGTCATCCTCTAATGGGCCAAGATTTACCATAAAAAGCACTTCTGTATTAGCATGAAAAGAACACTAAATCAGGTTTATATTGCATTTTAAGGTTTGCAAAGCATCTTCTCACAACAACCCTGTGAATCAGGTAGTACAATTATTATTATCCCCATATTATACATGAGGAAACAGACTTCAAAAGGTGAAGTGCCTTACCCATTCTGGGGGTCTTAGTAATAATTATGACTCATGACCGAAGAGCTTTAAGATTTACAAAGCACCTATCCAACAACAACCTACGACGTAGGCGGGATAAGTATTTTCATCTCCTTTTTAAAGATGAGGAAACAGACCAAGAGAAGTTAAGTGATTTGACTACTCTCACACAGCTAGCAAGTGTCTGAGATAGAATTTGAACCCCGGTTCTTGGCTCCCAGTCCTGCTTTCTATCCACTCCCCCATACCACCTCAGACATAACCCCAGTCATGAGGTTTAAAATCAGAAATGACCTCAGAGATCACCTACTCTTACCCCTTCATTTTACAGATAAAGCCATTAAGGCACAGAAGAGGGAAATGATTTGCCTTATCAGACAAGTAAGGAGGAACAGGACAAGGGCTTGAACTGAGATCATCTAATGCTCTTTCTACCCCATCCTAAGATTTTTTTGACTTTTTTTTTGGGGGGGAGGGGGAGACAATCGGGGTTAAGTGACTTGCCCAGAGTGACATACCATGTTTCCCCGATAATAAGACTTATCCCAAAAATAAGCCCTCCCCTTACTGTGTAAGATTCCTCTAAAATAAGCCCTCCCCTGAAAATAAGCCCTATTGAGATTGCTACTGTAGTGAAGGTGATCCCCTGCGCTACACACTACATTACGGTACCCTCTGTATGCACCGTCCCCCCCCCCGGGTGAAACACACGCTGCGCTCCGAGTTGCATCCAATCAGAGCTGCAGCAGTGAGCGCGTCATCCTGTTCTTCCCCAGTGATTTGCTTATTGAATAAAGGTACATTTTTTTGTTCACATTTACCTGTTTATTAAAATTGCTGTCAATGTTCATTAAAATAAGCCCTCCCCTGAAAACAAGCCCTCTGGTGTTTTTCTGTCCAAAAAAATAATAAGACAGTGTCTTATTATCAGGGAAACATGGTAGCTAGTGTCTAAGTGTCTAAGCTCAGATTTAAACTCAGGTCCCTCGGACTCCAGAACCAGTGCTCTATCCACCATATCACCGAGCTCCCCCTAGGATCTCTTTTCAAGAAGTGGGAAAATAGGGGCGGCTATTGTGGTGCAGTGAATAGAGCACCAGTCCTAAAGTCAAGAGGACCTGAGTTCAAATCTGGCCTCAGACACTTAACACCCGTACTAGCTGTGTGACCTTGGACAAATCATTTAACCCCAATCGCCTTGTATTTCCCCCCGCAAAAAAAAAAAGTGGGAAAATACACCCACGATGAAAAATAATTACTTTCCATCACTATGTTGGTTTGGAAACAGAGAGTACCTGAGGCAGGGAGTTAGGATAAAGAAATATGAGTTCATATCTTCGCCCTAATATTTACCAATTGTGTAATCGTGACCCCTTGGCATCTCCTACATCACTAATCCCCCACCTGTACCTAGAGGTCCTCCCCTGCCTGAGGAGCATTGAGGAAGGGCATAGAGAAGGAAAAAGAATTACCCTTGTCCTTGCTGCAGGCAGACTGAGAATAGCCAAGCTGATGTGTCCTGGGATGGCATCAGGGTGTGGGAATGGGGGTGGAGTGTGGGCGCAGTTAATGCCTCTCTTCTCTCTCCCTTCCATACTTTCTGTCATGGGCTTCTCTTCCCCATGTTGCTGTTCCGTGTGTACAACAATCCTCTTGTGATCCAATATCACTTTCAACTCTTGCTATAATCTGCTTATTGTCATTGGTCTTGATAGGAAAACCTGTTGTGGTTCAAAGTTATACATTAGCAGTCTCTTAGTCTTCTTTCCAAATAAGTGACTCCTGCTTTTTCTTTCCTTACTGAAAGCAATTTCGACATGCTGTGTGCAAATTGAACAACTGTTCTGACATCACGTTCTTGTTTTTTTTTCTCTGCTTTCCATTTTTGAGCTTGAGTTTTCTTTTTTAATATTTTGTTATGTCAAGGAAGTGTCTATATTGGAGGGGAAGGGAAGGAAATAAGCATTATATGATGCTGACGATGTGCCACTCACTTTGCTAAGCATCTTACAACTATCATTTCATTTGATCCTCACCACAACCTTAGGAGGTAGGGGGTAGATATTATTATCCCTATTTTACATTTGAAGAAACTGAAGCAGACAGTGGTTCAGTGACTTGCCCAAGGTCTCACAGCTAGGAAGTGTCTGAGGCTGGATTTGAACTCAGATCTTCCTGACTCCAGGCCCAAGACTCTATTCATTCTGCCTACAGTTGCCTCTACTGTCCTTTCCCATGAGAAATAAAAGCATCATGCCTTGGAAAGAACACTGACTTTAAAAGCCCGGTCCTATGTTTTATCAGTTGCAAAATATATGTAATAATACTACTGATCACACAGGGATGATAATTAGTAAAGTACTTGGTGGTGTGGTAGACAGAATGCTGAACTTGGAGTCAGCAAGGACCTGGGTTTGAATCCTTCCTCAGACACTTATCAGCTGTGTGACCCTGGGTAGGACCTTTAACCTCTCTGAGACTCAATTTTCCTCATCTGTAAAATAAGGATAACAATCACATCCACCTTTCAGGTAGTTGGGAGAATCAGATGAGATAAGAGAAGCGAAATGTTTTGCAAACTTAAAAGTGTTATATGCATATGAGTTATCATTTATCTTAAGGCACTATAGAAACATTAGCTACTGGGGTGGCTAGGTGGCGAAGTGAATAGAGCACTGGCCCTGGAGTCAGGAGGACCTGAGTTCAGATCCAGCCTCCGACACTTAACACAAAAAATAGCCTTGTGACCTTGGGCAAGTCACTTAACCCCAATTGACCTCCAAAAAAAAAAAAAGAAACATTAGCTACTATATTTCTCCTCCTTGCTTTTTTTTTTCCCTCCTTGCTGCCCTTTATATCTTCATCTGCTTCCCCATCCATCCGCTTATTTCAAAGACCCCTATGGTCTCAGTATTTAAAGGCTCAGAACAAATCTGTGCCAGATTGATCCTGTCCCCTAAGGCAGGTACGCAGTACATGCTAACTCCTTCACTTAGTAGCTGGTCAGGGACTCCAGAATATTATCTAAGGCTTCCATAGCCTGCAGGCTTCTGCCTCTATTCATCCCTCTTTCTGCAAGCTGTTCTGTGGCTGATAGGAGTGTCTGTCAGGGAGGGCTCTTCTTTGCAGGGGGGCCCCCACAAGAAAGGGAACCAAGGGGAAATGAACTATTAGGGGGTCAAGGAGTGTGAAGAATTGCTTTGGGGTATCTCAGATAGAAGCCATGTCTACCTAGTTATGGCCATATTGAAACAGTACCCAGAAATCTCCACACCACCATAGTGAGAGTCCTAGAGTGTCCTAGTGGAAAGAACTGGGAGTTTGGAATAAGAATATTTGGATTTAAATCACAGCTCTCCTACTTTCTTCTTCTGTGACCTTGGGCGAATCAGCCCACCTCTCTACACCTCAGTTTATCTATGAAATAGTAAGGAGATGATCTCTGAGGTGCGTCCTATGAGCTTATGAAATTCAGTCCAGTTGATTTCTGCCAAACTTTAGTGAGGTTTAAAAAAAAAGTGTTTCCTGGTCATTGATCACCCACCATGACCCCAGGACAAGACAAGCTGGTAGTAGACCACATGGTAGCGGAAGTTTTGGTTCTCTCCTACCTGGCCCTTCTGATGATTTTTGCCACCACACGTTTAGGACTCAGGGGTGGGGAACCTGCAGCCTTGAGGCCACATGTGGCTTTCTAAGTCTTCGGGTGTGGCCTTTTGACTGAGTCCAAGTTTTACAGAACAAATCATTTTATTAAGGGGACTGTTCTGTGAAGTTTGGATTCAAAGGACCACACTTGAGGACCTAGAGGACCACACATGGCCTCAAGGCTGCAGGTTTCCCACCCCTGGTTTGGGTTTTCAAGACTAGCCTCCCAAATACAGTTCTTTCCTTTCAGATATTATTCCTATAAAGGGACAGTATCTCATAGCAGATAGAAGACCTGAGTTCAAGTCCTATCTCTGACACACAGACTCTCTCTGGGTAAGTCACTTAACCCCTTCTAGAAAGCCTCCCCAAGCAGGTTTGTAGGACTGTAAGTCAGATAGGTGTCAGTCCACCAGAAGTAAGTATCCTTGATCCAGTGAAGTCACAAATGTAGAAAGAGATAGATCGATTGACTAGATAGAGAGATAGATAGATAGATAGATAGATAGATAGATAGACAGACAGACAGACAGACAGTTGGATGAATGAGTGAATGAACTAATGAATGAATGAATGGATGGGGGGGAGGAATAACTACAATTCAACTTTAAAGGTGTTTATTAATAAGCACCTACTATGTCCAAGGCACAAGTCAGGATACAAAGTAAAAAATTAAACAGCCCCTAATCTCAAGGAATTTACATTCTACTGAGGGAAATAACATTCACACAAGTCTGAAACTATAGGCTACACCAGATTGTGAAGATATCAGAGTAAGGGGTTTGCAATTTGTCCTAAAGATAGTAGTGAGCCCTTGAAGATTCCAAAGCAGAATAGTGACATGATCAGACCTGTACTTTAGGAAGATTATTGTGACCGCACTGTGACAGGTGGGTGGGAAAGAGGAGACACTGAAGTCAGGAAAGCCAATTAAAAGACTATTTCACTAGTCTTCTAACGGTCAGATACTAGGGTACCAAGTGTATGATAACTAGAGAAGGGTCAGAACGGCTCTGGTTCCACCTGTCTGAGCAAAGAGAAGAGGATGAATGTGAGAGGCATTGTGGAGACAGACTCAGCAGATCACTAGCTCTTTGGATACAGGAGGGTAAGAATGAGGAGGAGTTGAGAATGATTTTGAGTTTGTGAACCTGGTAACCTGGAAGGATGGTGCTGCCGACATCAAAGAACAGGAAAGCAGAGTGGGGAAAGAACTACGGGGGAGCAGGGAGGAGAGACAAGGAAACAAGTAGTTTGTTTCAAACTCGTTGGATTTCAGATGCCAAGGATATACAGTGGAAATGTAGTTCCTCCTCAATTCATGGCATTCCACTTTGCTTTTGGAGAATGTTCATTTCTCTTTTTTTTTAACTTTTTTTTTTTTGGAGAGGGAAAGGCAAGGCAATTGGGGTTAAGTGACTTGCCCAAGGTCACACAGCTAGTGTGTCAAGTGTCTGAGGCCACATTTGAACTCAGGTCCTCCTGACTCCAGGGCCGACACTGCGCCACCTGGCCACCCCAAGAAAGTTCGTTTCTACCAAAAAGGTAGCAACACTATTTTTGGACATTCACATCAGCACAAAGCCCTGCCCCAGTCAGGGACCAGATTAGCCTAGGTAATCCTTCTACAATTGCAGATGGCAGCCACTTCATAATTTGTCAGATGGTTTCATGGTCTGCTATGGCCAAAAATCAAAACGAAGCCCAAAAAAAGTCACCAAGTGACCAACCTTTTGATGATGATGATGATGTAGATGATAATAGCATTTCTATAGTGTTTTCAGGTTTTCAAAGTATTTTACAAATATTATCTTATTTGATCCTTGCAACAACCCTGGGAGGTAGGTGCTATTATTATCCCCATTTTACGAATGGGGAAACTGAGGCAGACATAGTTAAGTGGCTTGCCCAAGGTCACATAGCCAGTGAGTATCTGAGATAGGATTTGATCTTCTATCATTCTGACCTCCCGGGTTCAGTGCTGCACACAGTGCACCATCCAGCCGCCATTGCTAAGGAGTAACTGAGTTTAAACAAGTCTGCTTCTCAAGGACAAATTACTGAAACCATTTCAGGGACCTGCCAGAGGATATACCTAGCCAGCATCACCTTCAAGGACCCTGAGTCACACCCATGCCAGGACAAGGCACTGCAAGTAGAGGAATGGAATCTTTGCAAGTGTATACCGTGTTTATTTTTGAGTAGAGGAATATGTCTACACACTCATGGGTCATATTCTGGATTAAAAGGTGCAAGAATGAAATAAGGTATTTTCTCTGTGCTCACGTAAAAATGATAAGTACTTCATTATTCTCCAATTCTATCTCCCCTTGCTTAAATATGATCTGTCTATAATTGCTGGCCACCAGAGACTGATCGGGACCCCAGGAGTCCATTGACTGGCAGAGCCATCCTCCAGTCCCAAAATCCCCAATTAATTGAACCAGCATTGTCAGAAATTGTCCCAGATATCTATAGAATTAACAGAAGGGTTTCATGGGGAACCTGTTTGCCTATCTTTTTTGCTTTCCTCCTACTTCTGGTTCCGGTGAGTGTTAAGAAGAGTCTGTTCCCCCTCCTCTTTTTACTTTTAAAAAATTGGTAGTGATATTTTTTGTTTTTACCTCACCTGAATTTCCCCTTTTTATGCCTCTCCTCCATCTCTTATAACAAAGAAATTGCTTTAATTTAGATAGAAAATAAAGAAGACAAAAAAAATTCACAAAACAGATCGATATAGTACATCCCCCACCCCAAATCCATCATTTTATGCAATGTCCACACTCATTTCCCTTCCATTTCTGCAAAGGATTGGGAGGAAATGACTTCTCATATCTCTTCTTTGGGACCAAATTTGTTCTTGGTAATTTTGCAAAGCATTTCCTATTGTTTTTTCTTTCCATCTACATCTTTGTAATCATTGAGGTAGCTAGGTGGCACAATACATAGAGTGCTGGGCAGGAGTTAAGGAAGGACTGAGCTTTTTAATCGAGTCTCAGACTCTTACTAGTTGTGCGATGCTGGGCAAGTCACTTAACCTCTGTTTGCCTCAGTTTCCTTAACTATAAAGTAGGATTAACAATAGCATCTATGAAACGATGTTTATAAAGTGCTCAGCATAGTACCGAG
Source organism: Petaurus breviceps papuanus (assembly GCF_028583685.1). Lineage (NCBI taxonomy): Eukaryota > Metazoa > Chordata > Mammalia > Diprotodontia > Petauridae > Petaurus > Petaurus breviceps. The sequence goes on from NW_027185764.1 coordinate 5,560,688, forward strand.
CACAAAGTAAATACTACATAAATGATAGCTATTATTATTATGTGTATGGGGGGGGGGTGTTCACTTTGTATCAGTTCATGTAAATCTTTCCACATTTCTCTGTATCCATCATAAGAGCTATTTCTTACAACATAGTCGTATTTCATTATATTGTGTACAATAATTATTTTTAGCCATTCCCCAGTCAATGTGCTCCCTGCCTCCCCCCACCTAATCCCACCCATAGCAGTAATCTATCTATCCCTCCCTTGGCTGAAGGCAGTGGGGTCTGGTTTCAGGACAGAGGCAAAAAAGGGCTAGCAGGGGGAGGCTAGGTAGAGCAGTGAATAGAGCACCAGCCCTGGAGTCAGGAGGACCTGAGTTCAAATCCGGCCTCAGACACCTAACACTTACTAGCTATGTGACCTTGGGCAAGTCACTTAACCCCAATTGCCCTGCCTTCCCCCCTCCAAAAATCAAAAAAGAGGGCAAGTAGAGATGATTTCCCCAAGAAACACTTCTGACAACTCCACAGAGATAGAGTAGAATTTCCTATAATGCTGATTTTAATTACTTGGGGATTTGGGGGTACCTCTGCATGTCAGTGGGCTGTTGGGGTTCTAATCAGTCACTGGTATCAAGAGAATGCTCTGGTTTTTATGCTCAAGCTCCTCTAGGATGCCATAAAAGGGAAAAATTCTCCAGCTCCCTTAGGGAAAGGGACATAGTCAGACTGACTATTTTCTTTCCTTTAACCTTCTGTCTTGGGTTATGATGTACATGCCAAGTAAACCCATTGAATAATCTGGCACTGATTGCCACACATTATCAAATTTTAGAGTGAATGAAAAAGGTCACTGAAAATCTGATCATCACAAATATTGCATATTAAAGTACCACAATGAAGCAAAGCAAAACCAGTACTCGGGTCTGCAGATGTCCTGCTGTGTCCTTCATTTTTCATTTTGTTGATTTGCTGAGACTCCCTCCTGCCGCAGCATAATATTTAGCTGGTGATGCCTGCAGGCCCCCTTCCTACTCTCAGGAGGCGGGATGTTTTCACTGCTGTGTGAGGGTGATGATTCCAATGTGCATATTTTATAAATTAGTAAAGCATTCAGTGAGATAAATATATGATATTCTTAAACAAAGGAGATATCATTACCAGGTTTGCAGGTTAATCAGGTCTAGACAGAACGCAGGTTTTTTTGGCAACAAAGGGTATTATCTGCACCTATCTGCTGATATGATAACAATTATAGATAATATATGTTTAAAGATTCACAAAGTCCTTTCTTCACAACAACCCCCTGAGATAAGGAGGACAAGTATCATTATCCCCATTTTATTAGTGAGGAAACTGAATCTCAAAGGGAGAAACTGATTATTCCAAGGTCATCCAGTTAAGAAATGGCCTAAGCCCCTGTATTGAATGATAACTTTAGTACTGGAACCAATATAGTCTCTCTCATTAGACTATAAGCTCTCTGAGGGCAGAAACTGTCTTTTGCCTCTTTCTGTATTCCCAGAGCTTAGCATAGTGCCTGGAATATAGTAGGCACTTAATAAATGCTTATTGATTGACTAGAATAGGAAATCTGGCAATGCCCCAAGCTTCCAACATGTCTCCAGCAACTTCCCAAACTACCAGATGAAAAAGAAAGCAAAGTAGGTTTATCTGACATATATATTATTGACATATTATAAACCCAAGTCAGCTCAGCAGAGACCAGCATTTGCTTTTCCAAATAGGAATAGAAGCCAAGCTCACCAACCTGTCATCGGACCGATCTACTGTGTTCCCCTTCTTGAAAATCAAGACCACATTAGCCCACATATGGTCTTTCAGCACCCCTCTGACTCTATGATTTTTCAAAGCTCACCCACAGTGGCTTTGCAATCACATCCACCAGTCCCTTCAAGACCCTGGAATTTAGCTCATCAGAGCCTGGCAATTTGAACTCCCTGAGCATAGCTCTCTTCTCTCTTAACCTGGATTTCAATTTCCTATGAATCTTTTTTTTTTTCTACACTTCTTAGTGTGAAGATTATGCTCCTTAGTAAAGAGAGTATTCAATTCCATCTCTGATACTTCTTATACGATTCTGGGCAAGCCCTTTAACCTCTCAGAGCCTTGTTTTCCCCATCTGTAACAAGCAGTTGGACTAGATTAGAGGCCATTAACCTTTTTTGTGCCATGGACTTCTTGGGCAGTCTGGTGAAGCCTAAGGATCCCTCCCTCCTCATAATAATGTTTTTAGATGAATAAAACAAAAATACATAATATTAGATGGAAACCAATCATATTTAAATATAATTATCAAAATATTTTTTAAAACAAGTTCATGGACCCCAGGCAGCTAGGTAGTGAAGTGGATAGAGCACTGGGCCCAGAGTCCAGAAAGACATGAATTCAAATCCAGTCTCAAGCATTCACTAACTGGGTGGCCCTAAGCAAGTCACTTAATTGCTGCCTGCCTCAGTTTCCTCAACTGTAAAATGGGGATAATAATAGCACCTACCTCCCAGGGTTGTTGTGAAGATCAAATGAGATAATATTTGTTAAGCACAGTGCTTGGCACGTAGCAAATGCTTAATGAGGGACAGTTAGGTGGCGCAGTGAATAGAGCACTGGCCCTGGAGTGAGGGGGACCTGAGTTCAAATTTGGCCTCAGACACTTGACATACCCTACTAGCTGTGTGACCTTGGGCAAGTCACTTAATCCCAATTGCCTTACCTTCCCCCCTCCAAAAAAAAGAAGTAAATACTTAATAAATGCTTGTTTTCTTCCTTCCCAAGCTAAAAACCCTTATACTAGATGCTCTCTGATGCCCCTTCCATTTCTAAATACTATGATCCTCTGAAGTATTGAACCCATCCACTCTGAAAGCACTGGTAATATCCCATCTTTGATCTTTGTAATGTCCCCGACACAGTTTTTTTAAGTCAGTCAATAAGCATTGCCTTAATAGGCACCTTTTTGTTCAGTCAATGTCTGATTCTTTGTGACCCAATTTGTGGTTTTCTTGGCAAAGATACTTCAGTGAATTAAACTGAGGCAAACAGGGTTAAATGACTTGCCCAGGGTCACACAGCTAGTAAGTGTCTAAGATCAGATTCGAACTCAGGTCTTCCTGACTCCAGGCCCAGCACTCTATCCATGGCAACTACTAAGTACCAGATACCGTGCTAAGCGCTAGGAATACATATAAAGGCAAAACACAATCCCTGTCCTTGAGGATCTCACATTCTAATGTGGGAAACAATAAAAAACAGTTATATAGACAGAAGATATATGCAGGATAAATTGTCGATAATCAATAAAGGGATGTATATAGATAATCAATAAAGGAAGATCAGGAAAGGCTTCTCGTAGAAGATGGGATTTTAGCAGATATCTGAAGGAAGCTAAAGAAGAAGAGAGACAGAGCCAGAGCATTCTATGCATAGGGGACCACCCGTGAAGATGCCTTCGGTATGGCTATGGAGTGTCTTGTGTGAGGAGGGCGCCATCCCAGAATGCAGGGAGGGAACAAGGAGGACTGAAAGGGCAGGCAGGGGCTGGGTTTTCTTAGCATTCAGTACATCCTTGGCTAATTTTTTCCAAGCATGTAGTCCATCGCCCTCTCTCAGTCCTTCTAGAAAGCATGAATAGGGACCTACTAAGATTTTCCTCAAATCAAGCAAAGACAGTAGTTAACTATCAAAAGGTTCTTACTACAATTTTCTTACAAGAATTAACCAAGAGAATTTACAAGATATCCAATTGGGCACATGGACGTCTTGTCTTTGCCCTCTTCCTTGGGGTGCCTCAAAGAATCAAAAGGCTGCTTTCTTTTCTCCTCGACTGCCCTTTCTAATCTTGCTCTAAGATGAACAATCTTGAATAGCCTAACTCTTATCACATCAACCACTTATATCTCCTACACCCTCTCTGATTTAGCATTGCAGTCCTCAGTAGATCTTCATTCATGAACTATCTTCAGTCCCCTCCCTTCTGCCCTCAATTACCACATCCTCCTCCCTCCCATCAAGCTCTGATGGCCCACAGTTTTGGAGAAGTGCTGATTAATCCCATCATAAGCTATTGTTTCAACACGGCTCCTCTTGAAGGCATGCTGGTCTAATCTATTTGAGTGGAATGACTGTAGAAACAGAAGAAAGGTAGGCTAGTTAATTCAGGCAATGGGCTAAATTGGGGCTGAGTGAGTGCTTATGCTTCCAGCAGAAATGTGGCCTCTAGATTCTGGAGGGTCAGGAGGAGCTCAGAGACTAAGTACGTCATCAGAGCTGAACGGGAGGAGAAGCTGACTTGAATGGAAAACTGGAAACCATAGCCAGCCCCAGGCAGAATAGGTAACATGGCAGATAATAGAGAGAACCTTGGATGCAGAGTTAGAGGTTCTGGGCCCAATCCAGGTCAATAAGGATTGCACTAAGTGCAAGACAGAAAGAAACCAGGGTGTATCAGATAAAGAGGCAGACTGGAAGTCAAGAAGACCCAGGCTCCTCTTATTACTGACTCTGTGACTATTAGACAGTCACTTAACCCCTCCTGCAGCTCTTTAAGACAAGGGGCAGCTAGATGGTGCAGTGGATAGAACACTGACCATGGAGTCAGGAGGACTTGAGTTCAAATCTGGCCTTGATGCGGTTTGGGTTTGCTGGGAACCCCCAAATGTCAGGGTACAGGGCGGTGTCCACCTGAAATGAATTCATCCACTCAAACCATCTTCTAGTTAAGGAGCAATTTATTGTAGTGCCAATAGAAGAATCTGCAACTTAATGGGGGTGGGATGGGATATTCTGGGTTTAGGAGTTAGGTCTGGGATGGGCCAGGTGAAACTGTGAAAGGATTATGATTAGGTGATCTCGATGGGATTAAGGAGTGGTCAGAATATGCAAGTAATCTGGAGTGGGCCAAGGTCAACCCAGAAAGAAATGTCAGGTAAGCTAATTAGGTGATCTAGGTGGGCTGGGGTGGGCCAGTGATCTGGGCTGCTGAAATGTATGGGAAAATTGTTCGACTGGATTACTTTCAAAGACATAGTCTTTCCTTTTTATGGGCCCAGGTTCCATCACCACATCAGCCTCAGACACTTAGTAACTGTGTGACTGTAGGCAATCCACTTAACCCCGATTACCTCCCCTCCAAAAAATAAAAATTAAAAGATTAAGACAAAAAAATTACAGACAAATTTGCTATCCATCTACATGGGTGGCAAAAGCTTCTGATAAAATCACAGATCTATAGTCCCACCCCACAAAAACAAGACCAAAAATACTGGACAAGAAACTGTGCTACTCGGCTCTGAGGATACAAACATCCAATCAAAGCCTTTTCCTCAGCACATGTCCACCATGCTCTGCCTCCAGACCTCTCTTGTTCAGAGCTGGTGTGAGGCAAAATTAAAAACAATTCCTGCCCTGAAGGCCCTTACATTCTAATGTAATTCTGACTTTGCCACTAACCCAAGATGTACGCTAGAATTAGTCACTTCAATTTTCTGGGCTTCAGTTTCTACCTTTCCAAGGTAGCTGATTCCACCTTGGGATGGCTCTAAATAGGAAAGTTTCCCTTCCATCACGCTGAAATATACCTTATTGCCCCTTTCACCCAGTACTCCTTGTCCTGCTCACTAGGGGCAAATAGAATATCTATCCCTTTTCTATATGACAGCCTTTCAAGTAATCAAAGACAATGGTATCAGAGTACTGGCATGGTCTACCCTTGAAAAGTGACTCTCTCCAATGGTTAGTCTCTCATTATTCCTGTAAAGGTTGTTTTGTAGTTGTATTTATATAAATCTTACCTGTGTCTTGGTAGGTTAACTCCCAAATATATTATATGTGGTTTTTTTGTTGTTGCTGTTTTTAAAGCAATTAGGGTTAAGTAACTTGCCCAAGGTTACATGGCCAGTTATTTTGTGTGGGTGTTAAGTATCTGAGGCTGGAACTGATCCTGAGTCTTCCCGACTCCGAAGCGCTCTTACTCACTGCTCCACCTAGCCTCCCCTATTATATGTGTTATGGTTCTCTTTGATAGAATTTCTCTTATTCTTGTTTCTTCCTGGTTTCTGTTAGTACTATGTAGAGCTGTGTTGTGTTTCAATCAACAAATATTTATCAAGCACCAACTATGGGCTAGGTATATATTGCATTTTAAATTTATATCCTTTAAATCATCCTCTCAAGGACCAACCAGTTATGAATAAACTAAAAGGGGGTACTAGAGGGAGATCCCAGCTGACTTTAATTCTTGGTAGTGTTAACTAAGCTGGTAGATCAGGGCCATAGCCATAGTATAACTGTATTTTAATCAACCAGTCAACCAACAAGCATTTATTAAGAGCTTACTATGTTCCAGGCACTGTGCTAAGCAGAGAGACAACAGCGAAACAATCCCTACTCTAAAGGAGCTTGCATTCTAGTCGGAGAGATAACATGTACATGTATAGTATGTATATAATACCAAAAGACTACCAAGTATTTGGGGAAGGAAATGCACTACCGTGTTTCCCCGATAATAAGACACTGTCTTATTAATTTTTTTGGACAGAAAAACACCAGAGGGCTTATTTTCAGGGGAGGGCTTATTTTAATGAACATTGACAGCAATTTTAATAAACAGGTAAATGTGAACAAAAAAATGTATCTTTATTCAACAATGAATTCAATAAAGAACAGGATGACGCGCTCACTGCTGCAACTCTGATTGGATGCAGCTCAGAGCGCAATCTCAATAGGGCTTATTTTTGGGGGAGGGCTTATTTTAGAGGAATCTTACACAGTAAGGGGAGGGCTTATTTTTGGGATAGGTCTTATTATCGGGGGAAACACGGTAGCAACTGGGGAGATCAGGAAAGACTTCATTTCAGCAAATTATTTGAGATGATCTCTCCTGGTATTCTTAGGGACAGAATAGAAGTTTGGACTTTACAATCAAATGAATTTAAACAGGTTGAACACTGTACTTAAAGATGTTAGCCTGTAGGAGGTATGTTGGAAAGTACAACAGGCTTCTGCCTTTGTTGTTCAGTCCTTTTGGTCATGTCCAACCCTTTGTGACCCCATTTAGAGTTTTCATGGCAAGGATGCTGCTGTGGTTTGCCATTTCCTTCTTTAGTTCATTTTACAGATGAGGAAACTGGGGCAAAGAGTTAAGTGACTTGCCCAGGGTCACACAACTAGTAAGTGTCTAAGGCCAGATTTGAACTCAGGTGTTCCTAATTCCAGGCTGGAGGGGCTCTATCCACTGTACCACCCAGCTTCTGCCTTTAACCCTGTTCTATTCAACTTTTTTGTGAATGACAGGGATGAAGGCAGAGAAGGCAAACATCAAATTTGTTGAAGTGAAGCTGAAAGGGAAAACCAATATGTTAAATGAAAGAGCCAAGTTCCAAAAATATCTAGAATGATAAGCCTAATTTGCTAGGGATAGATGTAAAGTAATAGATTTGGGTTTTTATAAAATCAACTGTTTAGACAAAATGACTGAAAAGTAACTAATCTGAAAAATATCAGGGGGTTTTAGTGGACTACAAGCTCAATATGAGTCAAGAGAGTAATCTGGTACTCCCTCCTCCTTCTCCCCGCCCAAAAAAAACCTAATGTGATCTTGGACTGAACTCATAGAAGCCTAGGGTTAAGAATGGATGGATTTATAGTCCCCCTGTATTCTGATCAAATCAAACCCTATTGGGAGTATCGTTTTCATTTTAGGAACAAGAATGGTAAGGCTGAGCATGTCCATACAAGGGTGACCAGGATATTGAAGGATATTGTGATAAGTGATAAAGATATTGAGGGAACAGGAAACCATACTACAGAAAGATCCAACAAATGAGCTAAGGAAATTTAGCCAGGGAAAGAGAAAGCTTGGCAAACAGTAGAAGAGGGAAATGACTGATGTCTTTACATTTGAAGAACTGTCAGGTTCTTCATTCATAGGACATTCTTTTCTAGATTCCCAAGAATAAAACTTGAACCCATAGATGGAAGCTACAAATTTTGACCTAATATAAGAAAGAATTCCTAACAATAAGAGTAGAATATACTGCATTATACAATATATTATATAATTTTTATATATTACATGCATTATATAATATATTATTGTAATATATTATAATGTATAACACATGTTACATAGAATAAAATAATAATATAACATCATTCTAGATGTTTGGGGAACTTGGCTCTTTTGTCCAACATGTTGGTTTTCCCTTCCAGCTTCACTTCAACAAATTTGATAAGTTTGCCCTGTCTGCCTTCATCCTTCTAATTCATAAAAAAGTTACATATGCTATATTACATACTATAATATAATAATGTATGTATAACATAATAGTATGTACAATATTTTATTACATAATATGTTATGCATAATAACATATTATATATGTAATATATAATAAGAATACATTATACAATATGCAAGATACTGCCTTGGAAGGTAGTAGGTTTCTTATCACTGGAGGTTTTCAGGCAGAGGACTCAATGGCCACCTGCAAGAGATGTTAGAGAGAGGAATGAAGCTGTTTCGATATGTTCTTTACAGCACCCAAATTTTATGACCCTACAAGGATGTGTATCTCAACCATGTAACGAGGGCCTTCTTAAAATAACATCTTTAGCTTTATGTTCTAATGCAGAAGATATGGCAAGAATTTCTGTTTGGTGGGAGAGAAGGTAGGGTCTTTCACAGCCCTTCACATTATATCATAAAAGCACCAATATAACTCAATTAATCAACTCTGGGATGATTCTGCTGTCAAAACATGATGGAGCCAGCTTCAGTGTGAGCATCTATACCTTGGAAACTGGCAAACACTACAAATTGGAGCTTGATTTATTGTTTTGTGGATTGTCTAGAGGTAAGAACGTGATGGGAGGGAAATGTTAATAATGCAGATTAAACTTTGAAAGTGTTTCATGCATAATTTTTTTTCACATAGCCAGTTGTTAAACATTTACCAGCACACCCCTACAAAGAACCTGCAGCATAATTAATTTAATCTCAGATGGGCCTAAACAACCAGAAATAAGTTCCAAGAAGACTTAAATCCAAACGCTATGCATATCCACTAAGATTTTTTTTTAATGCTTCATGGCTCACCCTCTTTAAAATGCATTTTCTTTCTCATTTCATAATATATAAATGTATATATGTATATACATAAGTATACATTTTATAGAAATGTATACCTTTTTTATAAGTGTATACCTTTTATATTAATATATGCCTTTTATATAAGTGCATGCATTTTCTATAAATGTGTGTGCATTTTATATAAATGTATACAATTTACATAAATGTATATATGTATACATGTGTGTGTATAATAACCTCCCAGGATCATCCTGTCTCTTTCTAATTCACTCTGCAGGCATTCACCTGCATTCTTCAGTATCTAACTTCTTTTAATCACCCTTTAAAAATAAATTCCTCTAAGAGGAATATATATATATATACAGCCTATATAATATACAGCCTATGTACAGAGCAAAGCAATTCTCCCATTCCCTCGGGAAGGAAAAGTTCCTTGGTGTGACAGAAAGATTAAGGTTCAATCAGTCATCTGCTTAAGAAAATTAATTTAAGGCTTTACAGTAATATTTTTAAATTATCAGAAACCAGACTCTAACGGGTGGGGAACCTGCGGCCTTGGGGCCACATGTATGACTGAGACTCAGTCTCACCCCTGAGATTCTAGAATGTTAAAGCAAAAAGAGATCCCTGAAATCTAGTCTAGCCCCCTCATTTTGCAGGTGGGGAAACAGAAGCCAAGAAAGGGGGTGTGACGTGTAATTAAAATAGTGTGAGTCAGGAGTAGAATAATGAATGATAGGACTAATGCCTCAAATATCTAGAGTACTCTACATTTTCCAAAGCAATTCCTTTGTAACAACCCAATGAAGTAGGTAGTACAAGTAAAAGTTCTAAGTTCAATTTTAGGGCAATTTTCAGCTATTAAATTGTAATATTAAATTAATTTACCATTCATTGAATCCATAATAGGTTGAAGACTGGACCTAAATTATGTTAGCCTGTAAGCAGGCATATCAGGGAGTATTAACAGGCTTCCATCTTTGGTTCTGTTCTAGTCAACATTTTTGTCAGTGATGTGGCTGAAGGTAATTAAATTAAATTATTAAAGTTTAAAATCCACAATAAGACACTCTATATTAGTCCCATTTTCAAAGTGAGGAAACTGACCCTCAGAGTAGTTAAGTGATTTGCCCAAGGTCATACAGAAAATAAGTGACAGGTCTAGGACTGGAACCTTGGGTTCCTGACTTCTGTTATTGTTGTTATTCAGTCAATTCAGTCTTGTCCGAGTCTTTGTGACATTGTGGACCATTCTGTCTGTGAGGTTTTCTTGGCAAAGATACTGGAGCGGTTTGCCTTTGCCTTTTCCGGTGGATTAAGGCAAACAGAAGTTAAATGACTTACCCAGAGTCACACAGCTAGTGAGTGTCTAAGGCCAGATTTAAACTCGGGTCTTTCTGACTCCAAGCCCAGTGCTCTATTCACTGAGTCCCCTCTCCTTCCTGACTTCTAGTTCAATGCTCTGACTAACTGGGCATTTCCAGCAACCACCCAGCTTATATACTGAGTAATTAAAACATTAAAACACGCTAACTGAAGGAGCTGCTTCTTTTTCAGTTGAAACACTTTTCTAAATGATGTTTGACTACATTAGACTGCCAAGATGCACATTGCAGGCATACAGTTTAAACATCTTTGTCTGCCAGATACCTTATGCATAAGTGTATTTCTCCACACATACAGGGATACATCAGACAAGAAATATGCACAGATGTCATTTTATCAGAGGTCATTGGACATCGTATCAAAATGCCTATTAATGGGGGAAAACTAGGTGGCACAGTGGATAGAGCACTGTCCCTGGAGTCGGGAGGACCTGAGTTCAAATCCGGTCTCAGACATTTAACACTAGCTGTGTGACCTTGCGTGGGTCACTTAACCATATCTCACCCCAAAGAAATGCCTATTAATAAAGAATCCTTCAAGCATCCTTATATATACAGATGTTTCATATTTGTGTATATTATACATATGTGTATGTAATGTGTGTACACATGTATATACGCATTTCTCACAGGTGTGTGGAGGCATACTTGAGTTAGCTTTAGCGGCTGATGAGAGCTGATAGTTAAATTTTCAGTATAAGAAGTCACACCTCAGAAATTAGCAAACTCTATAAATCAGGGCTCACTTGATTCTTTTGTGCCTTATTGTCTAGACTTAAGAAAACGATGGAGAAAATATTAATAATGCAAATTAAACATCAAAGTATATCTGGCAGATTTTTTTTCCCACAAAGCCAGCTGTTAACATTTACCAGCATCCCTATGCGAGTGTGTATACAGACACCCACGCCCACACACATCTATGTATTATAGATCTTTTTCCTTACCAAACATGCAATTTTATCCGTGTAGAGGAGTGCCTAGTAAGGAATTCCCTCACCCAGTACTGGCTTCTCTGAAACAAACTGCCCTAGAGAGCTGCCTAGATGAACTGTAGATGTATAGGTATGTATTTACATGAACATCTTCTTAGATTGTCTAGTGCCATAGTATCCAGGACCGGTAAGGTCACAGTCCAGCTGTCCCCTACTCAGACCACATCTGAAGCATTATGTTCACAGAGAGGAGGGATCGTTTCATTGTTTTGTCTTTTATAGCCCCACGCCTACCACAGTGCCTGACACATCGTAGACACTTAATGCCTGTTAATTGATATTTTCCTTCAAAACTCAGCTTAGGCTCCACCTTCTACACAAAACTTCTTCTCTTCCTCTCCCCAGTTCTCCCCTCCAAGATCCCCCACAAATTACCCTGTATTTATTTTATGGACACTTATAAGTACATATTGTCTCCCCTGATGAGATTAAATCCCCTTGAGAGAAGGAATTATTTCATTACAATGACTATGTAATGCCTGGTACATAATAGGTGCTAAATAAATGTTTGTTGAATGGTTGATAATAAATCTCAAAAATAAAAATCACCTTGGGAATTTAGGAATTTTTACCCAAGTAGGAACTTCATAAATATTTGTTGAATGAACAATTTTACTTCAAAAATACTTTAGCAAACTCTCTGTAATCATCTTTCTTTTTTTACCCGATTTGTGATTTTTATCAGTTTAAGGAAAGGAATGCACGTAAAAAGTGAAAAAAACAAAACATTTACTAATGCATATAGACAACTATTCTACACCTTACAGTCATGGAGAGTTGCCAAGGGTACTGTGAGGTTAAATGACTTGACCGTGGTAAAACAGTCAGTAGGCATAAGAGGCAAAACTTGAATCATTATATCACTTACTTGATTATACATGTAAAAAAACATTTACAGAAGAAAAAAAAAGAGAAATGTTATATATATACACATGAAGGTGTTTGTAGGTCAGTCATTCAAAATGAGAAATATTCTCGGAGAAGTAAAATTACTTAATTATACAGGGATATGGGGGATGGGGTGGTCAAAAATATGATGCATAGTAATAAAACTGTCAAACCCGTCATCTCTTAACAACATGAGTGCAGATCCACTAAGCAGCAGACTCAATTATCCCACCTTCACTACTTCCATTCTAACTGAAACCCAATTTTCCCTGAGAGTAATACATCTTTCTCATCACTTTCTCTTATGCCAGAGATTCTGCCTTGACTCCCTGCCTTCAAACACACACACAAACACACACACGCCTCCTGCTATATGGTACCATGCTCCTTTCTCCACATTGCCACCCTTGCTCGGCCACCATCACTCAGCAACCCCTGCGTGGTCAACCAGTAGGTCATCGAGCATTTATTAAGCCCTTGATACATACCAAAGACTGCTCAGGGCTGGGATTACAAAGAAAGGCAAAGACACTGTCCCTGTCCTGGAGGGGCTCATATTCCAATGGACAAAACAACGTGCAAATAATTCTGTACATATAGAAACATATACAGGGTAAATGAAAGGCAATCTCCGAAGGAAGGCACTAGATTTCTTGCAGAAGGTGGGATCTGAGCCAAGTCTAGAGTTTATGCCATCCTATTATGTATGACCATCCCAATCCTTGTCATTGACAAATACCAGGAACTTTCTCATCTGCTTCAGGGACATCAGCACCTGGCTTACAACCTTCCTCTCCACCCCAATTCTTACAAGTATTTTCAGTGACTTCAATATTCCCACCGATGACCCTTCTAACACAGGGACCTCTCACTTTACCAGCCTCTTTGATTCTCAGTATTTCCATCTCCACTGACTTCAACCACCTGTAAAACTATCACTTGCAAACATCCCCTCTGAAATTCTCCTCTCTGATCCGAGTCTCTTCTCCTTCCACCTTTCCCACCACCTTGCTCTCCCTAAATCTGCTCTTCACCCTCACTACACTTATGATCCCTTCATTCCTTCCTATTTACTCAGTCCATCAGCCCAGTGTAGCAGTAAGCACCCCAGCATACACATGGCTGCTAGCACAGGTTCTTTGATCTGCTTTTCTAAAGGAAAGCAACTCACAAAGGGTTAACAATCTTACTTTAATCAAACATACATATATACATATATATAGACATAGATATAGATATTTCACTTAGTTCAGGGGGAAAAGTCAGCACCCTGAACTTCAGAAAATACAAACAGAAATTACAAGTAGACAAAAGATACAGAGAAAATAACACAATTCAACAGATCAACAGACAAGGCTTCTAGCTGTCTGATCATTACATACATACAGTTAGTTACCAGAGAGAGAAGCACCAACATCTGCGTCTTCAAAGCTGGGGGGCACAACAGCTCCCAGAGTCCCATCCGGCCAAATCACACAACTCTTCCCATAAGTGAGCCCCAAAGCAAAACCTGACTAAGAGGTATATATGGCCTTCTGCAGGGTCGGAGAACATCACAACCTTCATGACCCACTGCCTAATTACAAAGTAACAAAAAGTGGGCCTTTCTGAAAAGGAAGCCTCCCCTAAGCAAGCTTCTCTTGTTGTGTGCTCCAACTGCTTAAGATGCAGGGAAGATCTTCACATTCCTTAGGTCTAGTAAGGGGCAGGGAAGATCTTCACATTCCCATTATCATTACACCTAGTCCTGGCTTTACCTTCCTCCCTTCACAGCCTTATATTTCAGCAAAGTGCTGTGTGTCGAGCACATCATCACACATCCAATATTTCTGCTCTAAGGGGCACAGTGGGGAAGAGTACTAGGCTTGGGGTCAGGAAGTTCTTGTTGGTCAGTCATCAGTCGTGTCTGACTCTTCATGATCCCGTCTAGGGTTTCCTTTGAAGGGATACTGAGTGCTTTGCCATTTCCTTCTTCAGCTCACTGTACAGATGAGGAAACTGAGGCAAACAGGATTAAGTGACTTCCCAGAGTCCCACAGCTAATGAGTGTCAGAGGCCAGATTTGAATTCAGGAAGATGAGTCTTCCTGACTCCAGGCCCAGCACTCTAACCATTGCACCATCTAGCTGCCCAGAGAAGACGTGAGTTCAAATCCTGCCTCAACACTACCTAAATGAGGGGCAGCCAGGTGGCTCAGCGAGTAAGAGCACCGGCTCCAGTGTTGGGATGACCTGGATCAAATCCAGGCTCAGATACTCAGCACCACACCCAGAAATAACTGGCCGTGTAACCTTGAGCAAGTTACTTAACCCCAATTGCTTAAAAAGAAAGAAAGAAAGAAAAACACTACCTAAATGATCCTGAGCAAGTCACTCAACTTTTCTCAGCCTTGGTTTCTTCATCTGTAAAATGGGAATAACAATAACACCCATCTCACAAAGTTTTTGTAAGGAACATATTAAATAATGTGTGTAAAGTGCTTTTCAAACTTTAAAAGCCATGTAAGCATTAGCTATTATGATTATTTCTCATCTTTAGCCAATCTTCATTGCCACCATCCTTTTCTCTGTTCCCACTCCTAAGCTCCCAAGCATTGTTAGAGGAAATCAATAAGTGTTAGAACAGAAACTGCTTCATCTTCCGCTAACCAGCTGGGCTTTCACCTCTGTAAAGCAGTCCTTCCCTTCATCTCTAATTGACTCCCAAGCACAATCCCAGGAGTGGCTGTCTAAAGCCTTCTTTTCTCTCCTCAAGCCCACAATTCCACTTCTCCCCCACTATCTCAAAATGGATGTCACCTGCTACTTTACTGGGGAAATGAAGCCATCCCTTATGAGCTCCTCATCTCTCCTCTTCCACGCCTCCAGACTGTTTCTTCACCCATCTTCTCCTTCCCTCCAATCCCAGAGATCAGTTGGCCCTTTCTTTGCCACAACTTATTTCTATTAAATCCTATGCCCTTTATCCTATTTCTTCTCTTTCCTCTAAGAACTGGACCCATCACTCTTTCTTGTCACTCATCTTCAGTCCTTTTTTCTCTATTGCCTCTTCCCGGACAGTCCTGTGCCTCCCAATAAGCTGTTTATGCTCCCATTCACTCCTCTGTTGGTTAAATGGTTTATCCAGTTAGTGTCCATCATTCATGCCACATGACCATGACATCTGGAATCTTTTCCCCTGATAGGCTGCCTCCAATATATTTGTTCCTGCTGCCATTGTTTGAAGTGTGCATTCCCCCTGAGAGTTTACACATCATTCTTTCCGCTGTGCCTTCTTTCCAAAGAAAGATTGTCGTAGACCAGCATCCTGAGGGATTGTGCATCACAGGTAGTTCTCTGGGGTTGACTTTGGCAGGCACCTCTTGCCTTGACTTTGGCAGGCATCTCCTCCCCTCTGTTCTCTACTAACACTTTCCACTGCCCTTTTGTTGGAAAGATTTTAATTGCCAATCCCTTATGCTAGCAGACATCCTTTGAAATCTCACTTCATCCCTATACCTAGATAAGATCAAATGGATACATGATTTAGACATAAAGGGTGATACCATAAACAAATAAGGAGAGCAAGGAATAGTTTACTGTCAGATTTATGGGGAAGAGAAGAATTTATGATAAAACAAAAGATAGAGGACATTATGAAATGTAAAATGGATAATTTTGATTACATTAAATTAAAAAGGGTTTGCACAAACAAAACCAATGCAATCAAGATTAGAAGGAAAGCAGAAATCTGGGAAACAATGTTTACAGCCAATATTTCTAATAAAGGCCACATTTCTCAAATATATAAAGAACTGAGTCAAATTTATAAGGATACAAGTCATATATGAACAGGCAGTTTTTAGATGAAGAAAATAGATAACTCTATAGTCATGAAAAAAAATACTCTAAATCATTATTGATTAGAAAAATGTAAATTAAAACAACTCTGAGGTACCACCTCATATCTGTCAGATTGGCTAATATGACAGAAAAGGAACATGATAAATGTTGGAGAAGATATAGGGACATTGGGACACTAATGCATTGTTGGTGGAGTTGTGAATTGATTCAACCCTTCTGGAAAACAATTTGGAACTATGCCCAAAGGGCTATAAAATTATACATTACTCTTGATCCAGCAATAGCTAGGTCTGTATCCCACAGAGAATATAAAAAATGAAAAAGGACCCACATATACAAAATATATTTGTAGCAATTCTTTTTTTGGTGGCAAAGAATTGGAAATTGAGGGGATGCCCCTCAATTGGGGAATGGATGAATAAGTTGTGATATGTGAATGTAATGCAATACTATTGTGCTATAAGAAATGATGAGCTGGCAGATTTTGGAAAAACCTGGAAAGACTTACATGAACTAATGCTAAGTGAAGTGAGCAGAACCAGGAGAACATTGTGCACAGTAATAGCAACATTGTATGATGATCAACTTTGACAGACTTAGCTCTTCTCAGCAACGCAATGATCCAAGACAATTCCAAAAGACTCATGATGGAAAATGCTATACACATCCAAAGAAAGAACTATGAAGTGTAAATGCAGGCCAAAGCATACTATTTTCACTTTTTTGTCATTTTTTGTTTTTTCTTTCTCGTGGTTTTTCCCCTTCTGATTCTTCTTTTACAACATGACTAATGTGGAAATATATTTAATATGATTGTACATGTAAAACCTGTATCAGATTGCTTGCTATCTTTGGAAGGGGAAAGGGAAAGAAGGGAGGGAGAAAAATTTAGAACTCAAAATCATACAAAAATGAATGTTAAAGCTATCTTTACATGTAATTGGGGGGGGGAGATATTATTAAGTGCAAAAAAAAAAAGAAAAGAAAAAATCTTACTTTGTTTAAACCCAGTAGTATACTGAAGCCCTCTAGAAGCACAGAAAAGCTGAGCCTTATTTAGCAAAATCGGTAGTTTTCTATATACATATCAAATAGTAGTAAATTACCGTGTAAGAGAGGAAAACTGTATTTCTAGTTCGTTGGCGCCCTCTACCTGTGACTATATAGATAACAGAGAAAACAGATAAGATTCCCAGATAAATACAGAGTGTGATTATTGTAGTGTTGGTGATCATTGTAATTATTATATAACCATTTGGTTACTCTTATTATTATTACTACTACGTAATTATCACAGGTCACATTTAGGTCATGTGCTTTCTTCACAGCAACCTAGTGAGAGGAATGTTGCACATATTCTTCACAAGATAAGAGTGGTTGATGTGAAATATTTATTGAGCATCCACAGTGCCCTAGATTCTGTATAGAGAGTGCAAAATGATGGTTGACTTCTTAATCTAAGACAGTAAGTTACATAGAGAAGCTGTGTTGAATAATAGACGAAGCCCAAAGCTGGGAGTCAGGATACCTGCCACTGATTTATTTGGCTAAACCATTTCTCTTCACTGAGCCTGTTTCCTCCTCTGTATAATGATATAATAGATAGATATAATAATATAATGTATAATAGATAATCTCTGAGGTTTCTCCTAGTTCTAATAGTCTACAATTCTGTGTTTGTTGAGCACCCACTATGGGAATAGTGCTGTTAGGGAAAGCAAGTATAGAAAATAGAAAAGGGATTAGACATCATCATCGTCATCATCACAATAGCTAGCATTTATATAGCCCCTTAAAGTTTGTTAAGTGCTTTACAAATATTACCTCACAACCTGAGGGGGAGAGTGTTATAATGATCTCCATTTTGCAGATGAGGAAACTGAGGCAGATATAAGTTAAGTGACTTGCCAAGGGTCACACAGCTAGTAAGTATCTGATACTGGATTTAAATTCAGGTCTTCCCAATTCCAAGTCCAGGACTGTGCCATCTAGAGAATTTTATGTGGCATTAGGGAAGGGGGGGGATATCCAAGACCAATGTGGATAAGTGATGAGAGAAAGATCTGAAGAACTTTCTAACAATAAGGGCTGGACAGTAAATACAATGGGCTGCCAAATGAGGCTGTGAGTTCCTAATCCCTGAAAGTGTCCAGAGATTGGGTGACTACTAGTTAGGAATGGTTACAGAACATCATCTGTGCCAAACAGATACAAGATGCACTGGATTATCTCTGCCATACTTTTCCCATTTTTCCAGCAGTTTTTGTCAAATAGTGAGTTCTTATCCCAGAAGCTGGAGTCTTTGGGTTTATCAAACAGTAGATTACTATAATAATTGACTGCTGTGTCTTGTGTACATAATCTATTCCACTGATCCACCACTCAATTTCTTAGGCAGTCCCAAATAGTTTTGATGATTGCTGCTTTATATAAAATATAGTTTTAGATCTGGTATGGCCAGGTCACACTCCTTTGCATTTTTTTTCATTAATTCCCTTAATATTCTTGAATATTCTTCCAGATGAATTTTGTTGTTTTTTCTAACTCTATAAAACTTTTTTTGTTAGTTTGATTGGTATGGCACTTAATTAGGTGGAATTGTCATGTTTATTATATTAGCTCATCCTACCCATGAGCAATTGATATTTTTCCAGTTGTTCAGATCTGACTTTGTGTGGAAAGTGTTTTGTAATTGTGTTTATATAGTTCCTGGGTTTTCTTGGTAAGTAAACTCCTAAATATTTTATATTATCTGCAGTTATTTTAAATGGAATTTTTTCTATCTCTTGCTGCTGGGCTTTGTTGGTAATTATAGAAATACTGATGATTTATGTGGGTTTATTTTGTATCCGACAACTTTGCTAAAGTTGTTGATTATTTCAAATAGTTTTTTAGTTGATTCTCTAAGTATACCATCATATCATTTGCAAAGAGTGATAATTTTGTTTCTTCATTGCCTCTCTTAATTCGTTCAATTTCTTTTTCTTCTCTTATTGCTGAATCTAACATTTCCAATAACAATACTGAACAACAGTGGTGATAATGGGCATCCTTGTTTTATTCCTAATCTTATTGGGAAGGCTTCTAGTTTATTATCCCTATTGCAGATAATGCTTGCCGATGGTTTTAGATAGATACTGTTTATTATTTTAAGGAAAGCTCCACTTATTCCTATGCTCTCTAGTGATTTTAACATGAATGGGTGCTGTATTTTGTCAAAAGCTTTTCCTGCATGTATTGAGATAATCTTATGATTTCTGTTAGTTTTGTTATTGATATGGCCAATTATGCTAATAATTTTCCTAATAATTGAACCAGCCCTGCATTTCTGGTACAAATCCAATTATCCTGGTGATAAATTGCTGTAATCTCTCTACTAATATTTTATTTAAAATTTTACATCAATATTCATTAGGGAAATTGGTCTATAATTTTCTTTTCCTGTTTTGGCTCTTCCTGATTTAGGTATTAGCACCATATTTGTGTCACAAAAGGAATTTGGGAGGATGCCTTCTTTGCCTATTTTTCCTAATGGCTTATATAGTATTGGAATTAATTGCTATTTGACTGTTTGGTAGAATTCATTTGTGAATCCATCTGGTCCTAGAGATTTTTTTTTCTTAGAAAGTTCATTAATGGCTTGTTCAATTTCTTTTTCTAAAATTGGATTAAGTATTTTATTTCCTGTTCTGTTAATCGGGGCAGTTTTTTGTAAATATCCATTTCACTTAGATTGTCAGGTTTTTTGGTATACAGTTAGGTAAAATAGCTCCGAACTATTGCTTTAATTTCCTCTTCACTGGTGGTGAATTCACCTTTTTCATTTTTGATACTGGTAATTTGGTTTTATTTCTTTTTTTTAATCAAATTAACTGAACGTTTATCTATTTTATTGTTTTGCTTTTTCATAAAACCAGCTTTGTTTTACTTATTTGTTCAATAATTCTGTTACTTTCAACTTTATTAATATCTCCTTTGATTTTCAAAATTTCTAATTTGGTATTTAATTGGAGATTTTTTAATTTGTTCTTTTTCTAGCTTTTTAAATTGCATGCCCAATTCATTGATCTGATTTTTCTCTATTTTATTCATGTAAGCATTTAGAGGAATAAAATTTCCCCTAAGGACTGCTTTGGCTGTATCCCATAAATTTTGGCATGTTATCTCATTATTGTCATTCTCTTTGATGAAATTTTTGTTTCTATGATTTATTGTTTGATCTACTCATTCTTTAGGATTAGATTATTTGGTTTCCAATTAATTTTAATCTATCTTTCTATGGCTCTTTTGTACGAGTAATTTTTATTGAATCATGATCTAAAAAGGATGCATTTAATATTTCTGCCTTTCTGCATTTGGATGTAAGCTTTTATAATGCCCTAATACATGGTCAATTTTTATGTAGGTACCATATACCACTCAGAAAAAGGTATATTCCTTTCTATCCCTATTCAGTTCTCTCCAAAGGTCTAGCATATATAACTTTTCTAAAATTCTATTCATCTCCTTAATATCTTTCTTGTTTATTTTATGTTTAGATTTATTTGGTTCTGAAAGGGGGAGGCTGAAGTTCCCCGCAAGTATAGTTTTGCTATTTCTTCCTGTAACTCAGTTACAATGCATATATGTTTAGTATTGATATTAATTCATTATCTATGGCACATTTTAGCAAGATGTAGTTTCCTCCCTTATCTCTTTTTTTTTCTTGTTTGTTTTTTGCTTTTTGGAGGGGGGTAAGGCAGGGCAATTGGAGTTAAGTGACTTGCCCAAGGTCACACAGCTAGTAAGTGTTAAGTATCTGAGGCCAGATTTGAACTCAGGTCCTCCCGATTGCAGGACTGGTGTTCTATTCACTGCGCCACCTAGCCACCCCTATTCCTTTTAATTAGATATATTTTTGCTTTTACTTTGTCTGAGATCAGGACTTTTTTACTTCAACTGAAACATAATATATTCTGCTCCAGCCTTTTACCTTTACTACATGAGTCTCTCTCTGCTTCAAATGTGTTTCTTGTAAACAACATACTGTAGGATTCTGGTTTTTAATCCACTCTGCTATCTGCTTCTATCTTATGGGACAGTTCATTGCATTCACATTAGCAGTTATGATTATTATTTCCCTCCACCCTATTTTTCCCCATTTATACTTTTCTCTCACCTTTCATTGCATGCCTCCTCACCTGTGTTTTGCTTCTGACCACCACTTCCCTCAATCTTCCTTCCTTTCTATCACTCCCACTTTTCTTTTCCCTTTCCTCTCCTACTTCCATATAGGGAAAGATAGATTTCTTTATGTTATTTCCTCTTTAAGCCAAATCAGATGAGAGTAAGATTCAAACAGTGCTTCACCTCCTCCCTTCTTTCCCTCTACTGTAACAGGTCTTTCAGGCCTCTTCATGTGATATAAGTTTTGCTGCATAGTTGATTCTTGGTTGTAATTCAAGCTTTTTGGCTTTCTAGAATAGCATATTCCAAGCCCTCTGGTTCTTTAATATAGAAGGTGCTAAGTCTTGTGTTATCCTGACTGTGGCTCCTTGATATTTGAATTGTTTCTTTCTAGTTGCTTGTAGTGTTTTCTCCTTGACTTGATAGTTCTGGAGTTTGACTGCAATATTCCTTGGAACTTGCATCTTGTGATTTCTTTCAGGAGGTGATCAGTGGATTCTTTCAATGATTATTTTACCCTCTGGTTCTAGGATATCAGGGCAGTTTTCCTTGATATTTCTTGAAAGATACTGTCCAGGCTCTTTTATTTTTATCTTGGCTTTCAGGTAGTCCAATAATTCTTCAGTTAACTCTCCTGAATCGTTTTTCCAGGACAGTTGTTTTACTAGTGAGGTATTTCACATTCCCTTCTATTTTTTCATTTTTTGATTTTTTTTTACTTATTCTTGATATCTTGTAGAATCATTAGCTTCTACTTGCCCAATTCTAATTTTTAAGGAATTATTTTCTTCAGTTAGCTTTTGTACCTCCTTTTCCATTTGGCCAATTCTACTTTTAAAGGAGCTGTTTTCTCCAATGGGTTTTTTTTTTCTTTTTGGCCAATTCTATTTTTTAAGGAGTTGTTTTCTTCAGCAAATTTTTGCACTTCCTTTTCCAACTGTTAACTTTTTTTTCATAATTCTCTTGTATAACTCTCGTTTCTTTTCCCAATTCTTCTTCTACCTCTGATTTTTAAAATCTTTTTTTGAGGGGCAGCCAGGTGGTACAGTGAGCAAAGCACCAGCCCTGGAGTCAGGAGAACCTGAGTTCAGTTCTGGCTTCAGACACTTAACACCCACACAAAAACACTAGCCATGTAACCTTGGACAAGTTACTTAACCCCAATTGCCCTCTAAAAGGCAAAAAAAAATATATTTTTTGAGCTCTTTTTTTTTTTTAAAGCAATTGGGGTTAAGTAACTTGCTCAAGGTTACACGGCCAGTTATTTCTGGGTGTGGTGCTAAGTATCTGAGCCCAGATTCGATCCCCAGGTCATCCCGACACTGGGGCTGGTGCTCTTACTCGCTGAGCCACCTGGCTGCCCCTTTTGAGCTCTTCTAAGAGGACTTTTTGGACTTAACACCAATTCATATTCCCCTCTGAGGCTTTGCATGTAGGCATTTTGACATTGTTGTCTTCCTCAGGGTTTGTGTTTGGATCTTCACTGTCACCACAGTGGCTTTCTATGATCAAGGCTCTTTTTTTTTTGCTTGTTTGTTTTTTGCTCATTTTTTAAAGTTGAGTTCTACAGGGAGCACTGTCTCAAGCTTCTTGCATGGGAGGCCAGGGCTCTGGTCACTGCTTTCTGCTCTGGGACCTCTGGGGCTTGCAGCTTGCCCGTTGAGCTAGGGTGAACTGGCCTAGTCATCCCTGTTGTGCCCTGGATTCTGGGGCTGGCAGTTTGCCTGCAGAGGACTCATAGTTGACCTGCTGAACCACTAGCCTACTGAGCCAGGACCCCAGGACTTGGGTGCTGATCTGTGCTGTGGCTAAGAATCTCCCACTGGCTTGCCTGGACACTGCCTATGCTGGGCTCTGCTTCCCTCTTACCCAAATGAAACAGACCTTTCCTGAAGTCCAAGTTATCTTGGGCTAGAAAATGTTTTCATAGGGGCGGCCAGGTGACTCAGCAAGTAAGAGCACCAGTTCCAGTGTCGGGATGACCTGGATCAAATCCGGGCTCAGATACTTAGCACCACACCCAGAAATAACTGGCCGTGTAAACTTGAGCAAGTTACTTAACCCCCATTGCTTAAAAAAACAAAAACTTAGAAAATGTTTTCATTCTGTCACTCCAGAATTCTTTTACAGACTTGATTAATGTTGTTTTGAATGAAACTATGGGACAGCTCAGGCGACTTCCTGGCTTCTCTCTGCCATCTTGATTCCACCCCCCCCCCCCCCCCCCCCGTCCCCCGGCTGAGCAACCTGTGTGTTCACAGGGCCCTGCTGACAGTTGATAAGGTCAATGGGAGGATAACTGCCCCAGGTGTGGTTATATTTCATAGGACAAATTCTAGAATACTAAAAAAGGATAATCCTCCAGTGGTAAAGTGTGTGTGTGTGTGTTTCCATTGGTGGGGAAGAATTTTAGTAGAGAAGAGCCCTCAGGGCACACATATCTCAATTGTACCACAAAGGCAGATACATATGTATGCATGTGTATGTGTATATACATATATAAATATATATGTATATGTATGTATATGAGGAGAGAGAGAAAGAAACAGAGAGAGAGAGAGAAGACGGGCAAGGCGTAGGGGTGGCTGTTACCATGAGGAGTAGGAGGAATCATTTTTCCTGCCTCCCCCAACCCCAAGTATGTTCCCCTGGTGGAAAGGAAGAGAAAGGAAGGGAATAAGCATTTATAAAACACCTACTATGCTTCAGGCACTGTGCTGAGCACTTTACAAATCTTATCTCCTTGATCCTCACAACAGCCCTGCGAGGTTAAGTGGTGTTCTCCCCATTTTAGAGTTGAGGAAATTGAGGCTTAACAAGTATTATTTAATAATTATTATTATTATCATGATTATACATAATCTCTTTTCTCTAAGAAGTTAAGTGACTTGCTCATGATCACACAATTAGTATATGTCTGAGGTCAGATTTGAACTCAGGTCTTCCTGACTTCAGGGCTAGCCCTCTATCTAGTGCCACCATCTGGCTGCCTGGGTGAGAATTCAAAGAGAAAGAACACTAAAAACTGGACATGGTGAGGCAGGGTCAGTACAGAAAGGGGGAATATGGGAACCTGATTTCTAATAAACAAGATCCTTGATGAACAGGTTTCTTTAGGGAAGAATAAAACAGGGATCAGGTTATACCCTTCCTAGTATGTAAACAGCATCACATCAGGTCTTTGTTGTTTTTAACAAAACACTTCCAACACTTGTTTTGAAACAAGTACTTTGATGGAGAATAAGTGGGTTATTTAAAGGGTTTAAGAGCCTCCACAGCCTTGCTACTTTGGCAATAAGAACAGCAAATAGATGACTTTAACTCTTAATGATATGCAGGATCTCAATGGGGGACTGTCATTAATTATTAGCAAGATTTCATTACTTACACATCACTCAGTTTGGATGTCATTTTCCTTTAAACATATGACTATACTACCTTGTTTAAAATTACATAAAATAGTGATAAGAACATATGCCACCACTTGGCATATTTTTTAGCAGAAATACTATGGTGAAGTTTAATAAATATAAGGAAAAGCGGGGGAAAATATAAAAAGTCAATACAGCTATCATTAAACTATCATTCTTACCATTAGAGTAGCTAACATTTCCATAACACTGACTGTTACTATAATAGTAGAGTGTGCAATGCCAGTTCCATAAGCATTGATAAAGTAACAATTGCATTAAATACCATCGTCAGTGCTGCAAAACCACCTAACTTATCAAAATGACTTTTTACATTTAATCCCAACTCTAAAGAAAGATATAATCTAATTTAGTTACACTACTATCTACCCTTAGATTCTCTCTTTTTTTTTTTCATAGCTGAGTGAAAGGAATTTTGCAACACTCTGAACAGGGAAAAAAAAGGTATTTATGGGTGTCTATGAATTGCCAGAGCTCTAGGGCATTTTAAGGAACTTAGACTTGGGTTGATTTTTTTTTAAATCAAAAAAATCTTTGCAGTAAATTTCTCTTATAGAGAGATCTCCAAGATATATAGAGAAATGGTTCAAATATATAGGAACAGGAGTCATTCCCCAATAGATAGATGATCAAAGGATATGAACATGTAGCTCTTTAAGGAGAACCCTAAGCTATCAATCACATGAAAAAATGTCTCAAATCACTAATAATGAGACAAACACAAATAAAAACAACTCTGGGGTTTTTTTTTTCTCTCACGCCCACCAGAAAGACAAGGATGGAAGAAAAAAAAGGAAAATGACAGTTGTTGGAAAGATAGTAAAAGACAGGGCATTGTCGGTAGACACATGAATTGGTCCAACCATTCTGAAAAACAATTTGGAACTATACCCAAAAAGTCACTAAGTTGTATATACCTTCTGACCTAGTGATAGCACTACTAGGCCTTTGCCCAAAGAGATCAAAGACAAAGGGGAAAGATAGCAAAGTCAATAGATAGAGTGACTACAACATTGTAAAGGAAACAACTTTGAAAAACACAAAAATCTATTGCAATGACAAGCCCCAAATTCAGAAGATTGATATTAAAGCAAGCATTTCATGTCTTGATGGAGAGGTGATGGACTGTAGGTGCCAGATAAGACATACATTTTTCAGAAATAATAAATAAATACAAAACAAATTTGTTTTGCTTAAAAAAAAATCAAAAGTATCCTCCAGGCAATTAAGGAAGGAAACTTTGCCATGAGCCACAAGTTCTCTTAACCTTCAGGGTAACACCTCCTAACTTCCCTTTTTGACTGAACTACAATGTAATTATCTAGCAAATTATTCCTAAAACTCTCAATCTCAAATCCTTGCTTCCTGCTTAATCCTTCCCACCAAAAAAACAGTGAGTGTGTGTATGTGTGTGTATGTGTGCATGTGTATCAAGCCCCTTAACACTCTAACAGAATCTTCACCCACCAACCATACCTACAGTGTTGACCTGGGGTAGAACTCCTGATCTTAATGATGGGGTTATATTAGCAGTATTCTAACAGATGGAGCTAGAATCAGAAAATAAGTTTCACTGGTGGGTGTGTCAAAACTCTGATTCTAATTTCCTTAATTTTAACTGACTTTCTTATTATAAAAAGAAAAATTAAGATCCCTTCCATATCTTATTTGAGACAAAATCCTTTGACCATTTATATATTGGGGAATGACTCTTGTTCTTATATATTTGAATCATTTCCATATATATCTTGGAAATCAGATCATTATAAGAAATTTGCTGCAAAGATTTTTTAATGTGTTGTTTGTTTTTTTTTAACTAACTCCAAAACGCAAGACTAAGCTTCTTAAAGTGCACCAGAGCTCTGGGAGTTCGTAGATACCCACAGATACCTTCTTGGCCTTATCTAAGACATTGCAAAATTCCTTTCACTGAACTGAAGAAAAGAGAGAGACTCTAAGGGTACATAGCCAGTAGGGTAATTAAATTAGATTATATCCTTCTTTAGGGTAGGGATTAAATCTTCTAAAAAGTCAGTTTGATAACTGGAGTCAGAAAGACTTGAGTTCAAATTTGGCCTTAGACATTTACTACCTCTTTGACCCTAGACAAGTCACTTAACCTCTCTCAGCCTCAGTTTCCTCATCTGTAAAATGGAGATGATATTAATAGCATCTACCTCCCAGGGTGGTTGTAAGGATAAATTAGATAATATTTGTAAAATGCTTTACAAACCTTAAAATGTTATATAAATGCTAGCTATTATGCTTGTTTGACTTGTTTTGTAAACAATGGGTAAATTTTGTTTTCTGATTTAAAATACCTCAGAATCTGAAGCAACATGGTATAATGGACAGGGCACTTTTACTTTTAAGGAAAGAAAAGAAGCCTGGATTCAAACCCCACCGATACACTTAACGGGCTCTGTGACCCCAAAAACATTGTTTAACCTCTCTGTGCCTCAGTCTCTTCATTTGTAAGATGAACAGGTTGGGCTCAGTGGCCTCTGAGGTCTCTTCTAACTCTAATTCTATGATCCTGCATTCACTTGGCAGTTGTTTTCAGAAGGAAGAGAGATGGAGTCTGGCAGATTACAAGATTCTAGAAAACTGAGCAGAATTTTGCAATTTGATTCATCTCATCTGGCTACCCTTCCCATTGAAGACACTTAAGCGTTTAAAATTGCCTATCTGTTGAAGGTCCCTGAGGGGTAATGCTATGTTTTTGGACAAATATGTCTTCTTTTCCTATCCATCAAATCATATCATACAGGCAGGCCTTGGAGTTGTTTTATATTCTTCTCTGCAGAAGAATATAGAGCAAAGGTTCTGAACTTGTGGCCCACACACCCCTAAGGGGCCCCTAGAGTTTTTGCAAGGGATCCATCTCATTAAATGACTCATAATCATAAACAAACATATCTTCTGTGGGCTGAATAAATTATATGTCTTACACATACATGTATTATTATTTTTCAAAAGCATATGGATTCTGCAGTGAGTGATAAAATACAAATTCATTTTAAAGTTTTACTGAATTCATAGTAGCTTTTTGTCATTATGTATTATCTCAACCAATGAATACTAATAGTATAATGTGGGGGGGAGTGAAATTTGTCGACAATAGAAAGAGCCCCACAAACACAGATTTTAGGAGCCAATTTAGGAGATTTTAGGTATTGAGTGCAAACAAAGGAAGAGGACCTTGGACCACGGAATGATTGCAGATGGTGGTTAAGTCCAGAGCTGTCCCAGTATATAGGGATAGAACAAAGCAAGTCCAAAGAGAGGTGGGCAGGACCACGAGGGAATGTGAAACTGCTAACAGAGACTCAGGGGAAAGAGGAGAGGCCACCTGATCATAGAACTGGACCTGGATCCTCTAGTCTAGAAGTTTATAAGCTCATGAACTTGGATGGGGAAAAAGTACATCTTTATTTCAGTGTCATTGATTTCCTTTGTAATCCGATGTATTTTATTTTATACATTTGAAAGCACATTCTGACGAAAGCCTCCAGAGTCTTCACCAGACTGCTCAAGGTATCCATGACACAAAAAAGGGAAGGGAGCAGAAGGGAATAAGCATTTATGTAGTACCTACTATATATGTATATCAAGAACTTTTTTTAATAAATATTATCCCATTTGAGCCTCAAAACAACACTTTGGGGTAGGTTATCCCCATTTTACAGTTGAAGAAACAGGTTAAGTGATTTGCCCAGGGTCACATGGCCAATAAATTTCTGAGGCAGGATTTGAACTCAGCTCTTTCTGAGTCCAGGTTCAGTGTTCTATGAACTAGAGTACTTAGCTGGCTGCTAAAAGTTAAGAACTCCAGATCCAATCCAACCACTTTCTCTGAAACTGAGAAACTAGGTGCTTCCCTAAGGTAACATAGACAGTACATGTCAGAGCCAGGTCAGGAATTCAGGTCATCTGCTTCCAGACCAAAGTAATCTCTCCACTGTATCAAGCTACTGCTTTGTCTCTAAGTATTTGAAGGACTGTTGTATGAAAGAGCAATTCAGGGGGAGCTCAGTGGCCCATGGACAGAGCACCATTCCTGGAGTCAGGACAACTTGAATTAAAATTTGACTCAGACACTTACTAGCTGTGTGACCCTGGGCAAGTCATTTAACTCCGATTGCAAAAAGGAAAGAAGACGAGAGGAGAGGAGAGGAGAGGAGAGGAGAGAAGAGAAGAGAAGAGAAGAGAAGAGAAGAGAAGAGAAGCAATTAGTTAGACAGGTTCTGTTTGGTCATGGAGGACAGAACTAGAACCAGCAGGAAAGTTAGTGACATGGTTTAACAGAGAGAGTACTAGACTTGAAGATGGAAGCTGGGATTTGAATCACAGTTCTTCTGCTACTTATCATCTATATGACTTTGAGCAAGTCACATACCTATCTCTAGGACTCAGTTTCCTCATCCATCAAATAGATCATCCCAAAGGGCTCTTCTAACTCTAAATCTATGATCCTAAGTTACAGAGAGGGCAGCTAGGTAATGTAGTGGTACCTGGAGTCAGGAAGATTAATCTTCCTGAGTTCAAATCTGACCTCAGACACTTACTAGCTGTGTGACCTTGAGCAAGCCACTTAATGATGTTTGCTTAGGTTTCCTCATTTGTAAAATTAGCTGGAGAAGGAAATGGCAAACCACTCCAATACCTTTGCCAAGAAAACCCAAAATGGGATCATGAAAAGTCAGACACAACGCAAAAAAAACTGTATAAAGTTAAAGAGAGGCCAGTTTCAAATCAATATTAGAAAGAGCTTCCTAACAGTTATGGCTATCCAACAATGGAATGGGCTACCTTTAAAAAAAAAAAAAACAATGAGTTCCCCATCACTATAAGTATTCAAGCAGAGGTTTGTTAGGGAAATGTCTCTACTGTTGTAGACAAACTTCATCCATCAGGCAGGCGGGGGAGGGAAGATGTTGAATGAGGCAACTTCTAATCCTAGGATTCTATAATTCAATTAAATTCATATAATCATAATTGACTCTTTGGGAATTCACTACCAGCATCCAGTGCAACGTAGATCAGAGTTCAGTGAATAAGCTTTTCTTCTTGTTTGTTTTTGCCTTGAACTGGATAACACAGGCTTAGGATGAGGCTCATTTGTTTCCAAAAAATCCAGATTTAAAAATCTCAAGTTCTGGGTGATTAACGGATTCAAACAAAATAAAGAGAAACAACCAATTCTGTGTGCTTTTGATTTCACGTTTCCCCATTCTTTGTCAAGGATGCTCAGATTCATGGAATCCTCAGGTCTCTTCAAGTGCTTCTGCAAGAAGCCTTCCCTGTTTCTTCCTGTCACTCCCCAAATTCTGATGAAATTACTCTATTTTATATATAAAGTATATTTTGCATTTACTTTTTTGTGATCTGTTGTCTCACTCCCATTAGAATGTAAGCTCCTGGAGGGCAGGGACTGTGTTTTTCTCTTTTTTCCTTTCTTTCTTTTTCTTTCTTCTATTCCCAGTGCCTTATGCAGTTCTTTGCATGTAGTACAGGCTTTATAAATATTTGTTGAATTAAATTAAATTGAATGCTACCCTTGTTCTCTAAGAACTGAATTTGCATTCTACAAGGGAGAGGTAGATACCTTCACTTCAGAATCCCTTTCTCTTCTAGGATCAAGGGTGGGTGTCCAGGTAGATGGTGGATACAGCCCTGAAGGCTTCCTGGTCCTCTGGTGGACGTTCCTAGGGGTACACTTCTGTTCCTCACTCTGCACTCTAACCCTAAATGTGCAAGATAAAACTCAGACCCTTGGTATTATCCTTACACCAATTAGCTAAAGACATACTGTTAAGCATCCTCAAGGACATTTGTCTTGATTTTCAGAGTTCATAGTTTAGCAGGAACCAGACTCAGGATGTAGTAGAAATTGGAATCAACAGGAGCAAATAGGTTCTGAATTAGGGTCACTCACTGCAGCAATTGTATTGAGGGCCCTATGAATTCCAAGAGTTTAAAAATCAAAAGAAGACCTAATCAGTTTCTCCTAATCATTTTAACTCCTTCATCTGTTGGGAAAACCCTCTCCAAATGAATAATTATGGTGTAACTCTGGATTCACATTCAAGAATAGGAAAAAAGTCCACGTGTAAGGCTTTTTTATCCCAAAGAGATTTATTTTTTAATAATACTTTCTTTTTTCCCAATTCCATGTAAAAACAAATTTTAACATTGATTATTTTAACTTTCAAGTTCCAAATTCTCTCCCTCCTCCTTGAGACAGTAAGCAATTTCTTATAAGTTATGCATGTGCAAAACATTTCCATATTAGTCATGTTATGAAAGAAAACACACCAAAAAAAAAAAAAAAAAAAAAAGTTTTTTTCAATCTGCATTCAGATTCCATCAGTTCTTTCTCTGAAGGTGGACAGCATTTTTTCAACTTTAGTCCTTTGGGGTTGTCTTGCATCACTGTATTGCTAAAAATAGCTAAGTCATTCATAGTTCTTCATCATACAATATTGCTGTTGCTGTGTACCATGTTCCCCTGGTTCTTCTCACTTCACTTTGCATCAGTTCATGTAAGTCTTTCCAGGTTTTTCTGAAATTATCCTGCTCATTTCTTATAGCACAATAGTATTCCATTACAATCACACAACTTGTTCAGACATTCCCCACTTGATGGATATCCCCTTGTTTTCTAATTCTTTGCCACCACAAAAAAAAACTGCTATAAATATTTTTGTACAAATATATTCTTTTCCCTCTTTTTTTTTATCTATTTGTGATACAGACCTAGTAATGGTATTGTTGGGTCAAAGAGTATGCACAGCTTTATCGCCTTTTCAGCATAACAACAAGAAACATTGATTGAGCACTTAACTGGGCTAGGGATAAGGATATAAGACTGAGTCCCTGCCCTCATATATACATGATGTCCTTGAATACTTTTTAAGCTTTAGTAGTGTAAAACTGCACTAAGATTTTTTGGGATACCCTATATATAAAAAAAAAAGCTTAGGCCAGCTAGGTGGTACAGTGAATAGAGGATCAGCCCTAAAGTCAGGAGGACCTGAGTTCAAATTTGACTTCAGATATGTGACACTTAACTAGCTGTGTGACCTTGGGCAAGTCACTTAACCCCAACTGCCTTGCCTTCCCCCTCCAAAAAAAAGAGCTTACAATCTGATTGGGGAAACAAGGTTTAGGTCAAATGAGTGCTTTGCAGACTTTCAAGTGATATATAACTTTCAGCTATCCTTATTATTATTTCATTCATCCCTATGTTCAATGGAATTAGTTAGAAATAGTCTTGGGACAAGTTACTACCATAATGCTTTGGTTTGGTTTGTTTTTCTGTCTAATTCTCAGCAACCTGTTTATTACATAAGTAAATAAAATTATTGTGTTTTTGTAATTGAATTAAAGTGTTGAAATGCAAGCTCATCTTCTATAGTTATTGCTGTTCAGTCATTTGACCCTATTTGGGGTTTTCTTGGCAAAGATACTGGGGTGGTTTGTCATTGCCCTCAGCAGCTCATTTTACAAATAAGGAAACTGAGGAAAACAGGTTTAAGTGACTTGCTCAAGGTCACATAGCTAGTGTCTGAGGTCAGATTTGAACTCAGGAAGAAGAATCTCCCCAGTGTGCCACTAAAAACTGCCCTAAAAGCATATTGTTGTTGTTGCTGCTGCTGCTACTATTATTAATATTTGTCTGTACTTTATTTCGTTGGTATGGAGCTCTGGTATCCACCTCAAATAGAAACAGGAGCCACTAACATATATAAGGATTTCTTAGAAAAACCACATATTAACATTATCTACTATATTAACATTATCTACTCTATTTTTGTTTATTTTGTTAAACATTTCCCTATTACCTTCTAAGGTTCTGGAGGCATAAGGGGGTGTTGTGGGCCACACCTGGCCTCCTGACCCTATGTCTGACACCTCTGGTGTAGAGAATTCCCAGTGAGGATATGCCTCTCCCAATGCAGATTCACAGTGGCAGCATTACCTACCTAAGTAACCTTGAACTAGTCAGTGAGGCTTTGGGTCTCAGTTTCCTCAACTTTAAAATGGGGGGGGGGGGTTTGGACTAACTAACCTCAAAGAACCCTTCTAGCTCTAAGGGTATGATCTTTTGAACTGCTGAAGGGCACCAAGTACTTAAATGTCTTGCCCAGGGTCACACAAAGGCAATATGTGTCAGAGGCAACTTGAACCCATATATTATAGTAACATAGACTTTGTGAGTCAGTCAACAAACATTTACCAAGTATTTACTATGTTCCTAGTGCTGTGCTAAGTACTCAGGATGCCAGGAAGAAACAAGAACAATCCCTGACCTCAGGGAGCTCACATTCTAATTGGGAAGGAAAGGGGAAGAGAGAGAAAATACAAACTATGAACATGTATAGATATATATAGGGCGTCCCAAAAGTCCTTATGCAGTTTAAAACTTAAAGCTTTGAACTTTTGGGACACCTTGTCTACAGGGTAAATGGAAAGCAATCTCAGAGAGAATGCACTAAGAGTGGAAGGAGGTGGGGGCAAAAAACGTCTTGCAAAAAATAAGATAATTGAGCTGAGTCTTGATGAGATCTAGAGAAGCCAGGAGGGAGAGAGAGCATTCCACGAACAGGGTTCAGTCAGCAAAAAGGCAGAGTGGGAAGGTGGGAGGTGCTATGTGGGCAAAAGTAAGGTCATTGTTGCTGAAATGTAGGCAGAAGGCAGTCAATTGTAAGAAGACTAGAAAGGTAGAAAGGAGCCAAATTGTGAAAGGCTTTAAATGTCAAACAGGATTTTCTATTTGATCCTGGAGATAATAGGGAGCCACTAGGGTTTATAGAGATGGAAGGGACCTTAGTCTTGTAGCCCAATTGTATTGTTGTTGACTTATGTCTGACTCTTTGTGACTCCATGGACACCAGTAGTGTCAAGGCAAATAGAGATTAAGTGACTTGCCCAGGATCACACAGCTAAAAAGTGACTGAGGCCAAATTTGAACTCAGAGCTTCCTGACTCCAGGTTGAACTCTCCATCCACTGAGTCACCTAACTGCCCTTCATTTTATAGTTGAGGAAACTGAGGCCCAGAAAAGCTAAGTGTCTTGCCCAGGGTCACACAGTTATCCCAGGTCAGAGGCAACTTGGACTCAGATCTTCCTTACCCTGAGGCTCTCTATCACCTGCTCTACTCTGATTCTCACTTTGTCATTTTTGGAATTAATTATTTTCATCGTCATAAAGACGGTTACAAAGACAAGACATGCAAAGTGCTGAACGGGCTGTCCCCAGGGTATGTGCTCTTGTAGTTCAGATAGATGCATGATTCGTTCTTCCTTTCTCCCCATGTCACACCCTGAGATCCTTGAATACAGTTGGGCCTAAAGAGCCCTGACTTCATTCAGATGTACCAGAAAATGTTGGTGAATCTTCTCGAGGCCCACGCACCCAACAGGGCTTGAACAGTCGGCGCCCATTAGACAGAATTCTGCCAGACTTGTTCCGCCCATGTGGATTTGCCTTTGGCCTGGATGGTGAGGGAATTCATTCTCTCCCACCTTAAATCCACCTTGTTTTGTTTAAAAGAAATTCACCTTTTTTTCCATGAATGGATGAATGAACTCTTTCTGGACAAGGACTGCCTCTTTTTTCTGTGTTGCATCTCCAGTACTAGGCACATAATAGATGCTTAGAGGAATGAATGATAAATAAGCCCTCATCGATTGATTAATTGATCAACTGTGCTTACAAGGTGTTTGTCCTAGCGTCAGATGGAGAAGATATTCCCCACTGTGTTCAAGTCATGTCTTAAGAAAGCAAATGTTTGGGGCAGCTAGGTGGCGCAGTGAATAGAACACCGGCCTGGAGTCAGGAGGACCTGAGTTCAGATCCGGCCTCAGATACATAACACAAAAACTAGTCGTGTGACCTTGGGCAAGTCACTTAACCCCAATTGCCCTCCAAAAAGCAAATGTTCTCCAAGTGGATGGTGTTATTCAGGCTCACACATTATCTTCCTACTCCTATACTTAGCATTAGGAATGAAAGGGGGTCCAGGGAGGAAATGATAGAGATCATTGGAATGGGAAGGGAGCAGGTGCTCTGAAGAAAAGGATAAGGACTCTGTCTGGACATTCAGACCTCCCCCCATGCAAGCTTTGTATCCCCAGTGCCTTCCAATACAGTATCCTGCACATAGGACACACTTAATTACTAAATTGAGTTGAGATGAAATGGGAAATACTGGGAACTAAATAAAACATATATTTATTTGTTCCCCTTTTCCCCAGAGGCTAGAACTAGTAGGAGGCTAGATAGAGTCAGATTTAGGCTTAATATAAGGAAAAACTTGTACTAGTTAGAGAAGCTACATAGTTCAGTGATAGAGTGCCAGACTTGGAATCAGGAAGACCTGAGTTCAAATTTGGTCTGCAAAGGTACTGCCTCCTCAAGTCTCCTCTGAGTCTGTAAGCATGCCAGGAACATCTAAATGATCCTAGAGAACTTCCCTGTCTTCTCTACCCAGCCCCTCCCAGCCCTCCTAATGCCTATTCATCCCACCCCACTCATTATTCTGGATGAGCCCTGCCTCCCCACACCACCTGTATCCACTCACTTTCCCAAGGATGAGGATTCCTGGCTGAGGGATGAAGAGACCAAAGGGTTACAAGTATCCAGGTTCCCTGACCTTAACCCTAGGAAGCCTGAGTCAATCCAAGAGACTCCCAGGGAATGCAACACTGAAGCCAAATAAGAAAATGTCTTGGGGCGGCCAGGTGGCTCAGCGAGTAAGAGCACTGGCTCCAGTGTTGGGACGACCTGGAGATCGAATCCCCGGCTCAGACATTCAGCACCACACCCAGAAATAACTGGCCGTGTAACCTTGAGCAAGTTACTTAACCCCGATTGCTTAAAAAAAAAAAAATGTCTTGTTTTCCATTCTTAAATTTACTTCTCTCCCACCAGCACCACTTTAAACTGTGGTATACAGGAAAGAACACTGAGCTGGAAGAGGGGGTTGGGGGGAAGTCAGGAAACCTGGCTTCTAGTCCTGGTTCTACCACAGGCCCATTGTGCAAAATCAAGTAAGTAGTCCCCTCTCTGGACCCAAGTATTCCTCATCTGCACAATGGACTGATTGTGGGGCAGCTAGGTGGCACAGTGAATACATCACTGGCCCTGGAGTCAGGAGGACCTGAGTTCAAATCTAACCTCAGACACAACACAAAACTAGCCCCGTAACCTTGGGCAAGTTACTTAACCCCAACTGCCCTACTTTCCCCTCTCCAAAAAATAAAAAAAAGAAAATGAGGGTGCAGAGTCAAGATGGCAGAGTAGAAGCAGGACCTCTGCAGGGCTCCAGCTTCCACCTTCCCCAATCCCTGTAAAAAGGGGGACTCTGAACAAACTTTGGAGCTGCAGAACCCACAAAATGACAAAGAGAAGCTAACCTCCCACTGAGGACAGCCCAGCTGGCCAGCAGGGAGCAGCCAGAGCAGTGCTCTGGGAGCCCAGCCCAGCCCCACACCGAGGCTTTAGCCCCAGGGCGGGCCAGAAGAGCCCCCGGCTGGAGGGACCCCAGATCACCAGCAGCTGTGGCTGTTTCCAGATTTATCAACACACAGAAGCAAAGGACAAAGTGAGAGGTCAGTGCAGTCTCGACTTTGGGACCCAGTAAGTGGGAGTGTGTGGCTTTTGCCCCAGGGGCAAGAAGCCCCTAAGATTCAGGCACAGCCAACCAGCGCCATGTGGCAACTTCAGCTCCTGGCCTGCAGAGTGTAGAGGGACCAAGCGACCAGTCTGAGGGGTAATCACTCTTGCTTTAACCTGCTTGGATCTGGATTGCAGTCTAGGGTGGAGGTCCTGGGGTGTGTGACCAGCTCGCCAGGGAGTGTGGAGGCCTCAGAGAGGGTACCCATCTAATACCTCCGGCAGTTGAGAAAACCCCAGCATTTGGGACAAAAGCTCCCCTGTCTGGTGGTAGAGTCCTACTGTGGCAAAAAGCCAAGGGGTCAAGTGACTGAGGGGTGACATAACCAGGCAAAGAAAACAAAGCAGACAGAAGATTCCAGCATTAGACTCCTATTTGGGGGACAAAAAGGAGCAAGGCATGGAACAAGAGGAAGACAGTGAAGTCAGAACTCCTGCACCAAAAGCTTCAAAGGAAAATACAAGCTGGTTACAGGCCATAGAGGACCTTAAGAAGCAGATAAGAGAAGTGGAGGAAAAATTGGGAAGAGAAATGAGAACGATGCAAGAAAATTACAAAATGAGAGTCAACAGCCTGACTGAGGAAAATAATACCTTAAAAAATAGACTAACTCAATTGGCAAAAGAGGCTCAAAAAGGCAATGAGGAGAAGAATGTCTTAAAAAGCTGAATTTGCCAGATGGAAAAAGAATCTCAAAAGCTCAATGAGAATCATTGCTTCAGAATTAGACTGGAACAAATGGAAGCTAATGACTTCATGAGAAAGAATAGAAGGCAATGTGAAATATCTCATGGGAAAAACCACTGACCTGGAAAATAGATCCAGGAGAGATAATTTAAAAATTATTGGACTACCTGAAAGCCATGATCAAAGTAAGAACCTAGAAATCATCCTCCAGGAAGTTTTCAAAGAAAACTGCCCTGATGTTTTAGAACCAGAAGGCAAAATAGAGGTTGAAAGAATCCACCAATCACCTCCTGAAAAAGATCCCAAAAAGAAAACTCCTAGAAATACTATAGCCAGGTTCCGGAATTCCCAGATTAAGGAGAGAATATTACAAGCAGCCAAGAAGAAATAATTCGAATATTGTGGAAACACAATCAGGATAACCCAGGATCTGGCAGCTTCTACACTGAGGGGTCGAAGGGCTTGGAATATGATTTCCGGAGGGTAAAGGAGCTGGGATTAAAACTAAGAATCACCTACCCAGCAAAACTGAGTATCATGTTTCAGGGGAAAATATGGTCATTCAGTGGAATAGAGGACTTTCAAGCATTCTTGATGAAAAAACCAGAGCTGAATAGAAAATTTGACATTCAGTTACAAAAAGCAAGAGAAGCTTGAGAAAGTAAACAGGGAAAATAAATCATAAGGAACTTATCAAAGTTGAACTATTAGCATTCCTACATGGAAAAATGATAATTGTAACTAATGAAACTTTTCTCAGTATGAAAATAGTTGAAGGGAATAGAAATATATATATGTCTATATATGGGCATATGAATACATATGTGAATGTGTGTATATATGTTTACAGGTATACATAGATAGAGGGCACAGGACCAATTTAATAGAAAGGGATGATACTTAAAAGGTGAAATTAAGAGGTGAGAGAGGAATATAATGAGAGGAGATGGGGAGAGACAGAATGGGGTAAACTATCTCATAAAAAAAGAGGCAAGGGAAAATGGTTACAATGGAGGGGAAGAATAGGAAGGCAAAAGGGAATGGGTCAACCTTATTCTCATAGAATTTGGCTTGGGGAGGGAATGAAATACTCACTAAATAGGGTATCTCACCCTACAGGAGAGTAGGGGGGAAGGGGATGAGAGGGGGGATGATGGAAGGAAGGGCAGGCTGGCAGGGAGAGAAGTTGGAAGCACCCACTTTTGAAAAGGGACAGGATCAAAGTAGAGAATAGAACAGGTGGGAGGTGGGATAGGAGGGACGGAAATATAGTCAGTCTTTTACAATATATCTACTATGGTAATGTTTTGCATTAGCTACGCATGTACAACCTATACTGAACTGCTTATCTTCCCAGTAAGGGTGGGTGACAAGGGAGGAAGGGATTGAATCTGGAATTCAAAGTTTTAAAATCAAATGTTTAAATATATATACTATTATTAATACTATTTTACATGTAATTGGGAAAGAAGATATACAGGCACTGGGGCATAGAGATCCACCATGCTCTACTGGAAAAGTCGAAGGGGGTATGGGAAAAGATATGGGAGAGAGCAGATTGGAGGAGGAGATATCCTGTGGGACTGCTATTTTGGGGTGGTGGGTAGGGGAAAACAGGGAGAAAATTTGTAACTCAAAATCTGGCAGAAATGAATGATGTAAATCAGAAGTTAATAAAGCATTTGAAAAATGAAAAATTTATTCAAAAAAAATGGACTGATTGAAGTAGAGACCAACATGGCTCAATTTCCAAAGATCCATCACCAAGTTGACCCCAGGTTGATGAATATTTTGGCCATGGCAGTTCCCAGTTTAGTTGCAGATGAGTTGTAATCTCCATTGCTGGGAGGAGTATTCACACCATGGAAATTTGCGGGGCAGTTAGGTGGCACAGTACATAGGGTACCAGGCCTGGAGTCAGGAAGACTCATCTTCCTGAGTTCAAATCCAGCCTCAGACACTTACTAGCTGTGTGACCCTGGAAAAGTCATTTTACCCTGTTTGCCTCAGTTCCTCATCTGTAAAATGAACTGGAAAAGGAAATGGCAAACCACTCTTGTATCTTTGCCAAGGAAACCAACAAAATTACAAATCCTTGAAATCCCAGGTTCTGGACACAGTTCTGTCATTAGCTAACTGTATGACCTTGAGTAAGCTATTTCTCCTTCCTGGGTCTCTGTTTCCTCTTCTTTAAGATGAAGTCAGACGATGATCTCTAAAGGTCCTTTCCAACTCCGGTAGTCTATAAATCCATCATTCTATGAATAAACACTTTTGTTTATTTGAACTAAGGTCTCTGCAATTTTTGTTTGCCCTGTCAATAAGCAAGTGCACAAGAATTTTCTAAGTCTGTGAATTGCTGCCTCACCCGGTATTTTTTACAGAATGACAGTTCTGCACAAGACACAGGATCTCAGTTAAGCAAATAAACTCAAGACATGCTTATCAAACCTTCAGGATGCCACAGAGCTGGAAAGGAAAACTAATAAAGTGGGTGACAGACGCAGCATCTGAACATTTTTTGACAGGGAGAACAATGAGCCAAAACTAACGAGCTGAAATTTAATAGGGATAAATGGAAATTTCTGCACATAAAGTTCAAAGAATTAACTGGGTAAACACAAGATGAGGAAGATAAGGCTTAAAAAAGCCAATCGTGTGAAAGAACCTGTGGGTTTTAGTGGACAGGAAACACACTATTAAGCAGCAGTGTAACATGGTGACAAGAGGTACAGAATCCAGAAATAAGGAGGCAATAGTCCCACTGTGCAATGCCCTGGTCAAACCACATCTAGAACATTCATGTGTTAAGTTCTAGGTACCACATCCTATTGTTATTCAATCATCTCATTCATGTCTAACTCTTCAAGACCCTACTTGGGGCTTTCTTGGTAAAAATACTGGAGCGGTTTGCCATTTCCTTCTCCAGCTCATTTTACAGATAAAGAAACTGAGGCAAACAGTGTTAAGTGACTTGCCCAGGGTCACACAGCTAATAAGTATCTGAGGCCAGATTTGAATTCAGGAAGATGAGTCTTTCTGATTTCCAGCCCAGCTCTATCCACTGCGCCACCGAGCAGTCAAGTCTTAGTAAAACACTAATAGGTTGGCAAGTATCCAGAGAAAGATAAACCAGATGGTGAGGGGACTAGAGAGTCTGCTATTAAGGGATCATGTGACGGAACTAGGAATGCTTACCCAGGAGAAGAGAAGACTTAGGTGGAACATGATGACTGTCTTCAAGTATTTGAAAACATACATTTATTTGTTCTCCTTTTCCCCAGAGGCTAAAACTAGGAGGACACTAGATAGAATCAGATTTAGGCTTAATATAAGGAAAGACTTTGTACTAGTTAGAGAAGCTAGGTAGTTCAGTGATAGAGTGCCAGACTTGGAGTCAGGAAGACCTGAGTTCAAATCTTGTCCCAGACATCACTAGCTATGTGACCCTGGGGAAGTCATCTAAACCTTTCTCAGTGCAAATTCTGGTCTGTAAAATAGGAATATTGATAGACCCTACTTCACAAAGTTGTTTGTAAGGATCAAGAGAGATAATGTATATAAAATATATGAAGATCATGTCTATAAAGTATATAAAGAAAACTTTAAAGCATCATATATTGTTGTTGTTCAGCCATTTCAGACATGTCCAACTCTTTGTGATACCATTTGGAGTTTTTTTACCAAAGGTACTAGAGAGGTTTGCCATTTCCTTCTCTAATTCTTTTTACATATGAGGAAACTGAGGCAAATAGGGTGAAGGTAATTTATCCAGGGTCACATAGCCAATAAGTGTCTGGGGTCAGATTTGAACTCAGGTCCTCCTGACTCCAGGGCTA
The DNA here is from genome assembly GCF_028583685.1 of Petaurus breviceps papuanus. Lineage (NCBI taxonomy): Eukaryota > Metazoa > Chordata > Mammalia > Diprotodontia > Petauridae > Petaurus > Petaurus breviceps. Next base: position 5,601,698 of record NW_027185764.1, read on the forward strand.
GTGCCCTATTCACTGTACCACCTAGCTGCAACAAAAAACATCCTACAAATGCTAGCTACTATTATTAAATCAAATGGGCTGCTTCAGGAGGAATTAAGCTCTGTGTTACTGAAAGTGTTCAAACAGGAACAGGATAACTGCCTGTTAGGGAAGGTTTAAAAAGGTTCTGTACAATAGGTGAAAATCCAATCAGTTTTAGCTGTGTGATATATTAGACATAGTCAGGAAGACCTGGATTCAGTTGAAGTCTATCACACACGCTAACCATGTGGGCACCTCTCAGCACCCCCAGGCAATTCTTTTTTCATTGTTCTAAATTACAGAGCTGTACTTTTTTTGTGCATTTTTTCTACACTGTACATTTTTTCTTTTGTCTAGACCTGAGATTTTATGAATATAGAGAGCTGCCAGAAAAAATTCTCCACCAGGACAGATTGGCTGCCCAGTTGTGATTTATAGTCTCAGAGAGGTGCCTATGGGATCAAGAGGTTAAGTGACTTGCTCAGAGTCACACCTTCAGTATTTGTCAAGGGCAGAACCTGATTCCAAGACCAGCTCTCTTGTGGTGCCTTTCATCTTGTGTGTAAGAACCACTTAATAAATGGACAATCAGGGTATTCAGTTATCGCTGTTGTTTGTGTCTTTTCTTGGTAGCCGGATCCTGCTGGCAGAGATATTTCCATCCGTCCAATTCTGGAGCACTGTGAGAACAGCCACATGACGATTTGGCTGGGCATTGTCTATGCCTACAAAGGTCTCCTCATGGTAGGTTTTTCTTGTATTGTTCAGTGTTGTTGTCAATTCCATATAGACCTTTATTTTAGCTAAGTGCATGTTCCTTGTTATAAAGCAGGGATAGGGAGTTGTTTGCTTTTAAAAACTGAAGACCAAATATACAACATGATTTAATTTAGATAATTAGTCAAATAAAATAGCTGATCTTTTAAACTTAAGAACAAGGACTATTATTTTTATATTAATAAACATTTGAAAAATCTGATTTCAGTTCAACACTATACACAGGTAAGAGGAGCAGGAAAAAATGGAGAGAAAGAGACAGGCAGAGAGACAGAGAGAGAGAGAGAGAGACAGAGAGACAGAGAGAGAGGCAGAGAGACAGAGAGACAGAGACAGAGAGAGAGACAGAGAGAGAGACAGAGACAGAGACAGAGAGAGAGAGAGAGAGAGAGAGAGAGAGAGAGAGAAATAAGTAGAGAAGAAGAAAGAAACCAGAAATGGAGACAAGCAAAGAGAAAGTTAGCCATATAGACAAAGGAAGAGAGGAAAAAGGAGACAGAGGGAGAGAGACACACAGAGAATGAGAAAGAGGAGAGAAAAAGGAAAGAGAGGAGGGAGGAAAGAAAAAGAAGAAAGAAAAAGAGAGAGGTGAGAGAGAAAAAGAATGAGAGGAGAGGAAGAAAGGGAGGAGAGGGAAATTAGAGAGAAGAAAAAGAGGAAAGAGGGAGAAAGAAGAAAAAGAACAGAAAGAAAAACAAGAAGAAAGGCTCAGAAGGTTTTAGAGTCAGCATCAGTCACATTCTGTTTCCAAGGTATCACCCTTTGAAGCATTAGTTAGCTGCTTGACCATTGTTAGCAGCCCTTTAGTGCCATTAAGCCTTAAACTATTGAGGTCCAATGGTCAATGGAAAGACCAGAGCAGTTCATCAGGGCAGAGATTATAGTCTGAGATATGGCATCAGTGACCACTAAGAGCACTCAAGAGCCGGCTAAAATCAAGCCAAGGACCTGAGACCAGAGGTTGCCCATGCCCATGTCCCCAATGGAGAATAATAGAGCCTACTTTTTGATGAACAAGCAAATTTTGTGGTCTTCATGGTTCAAGTTCCCAGTGGTCTATGTTCCTCATTCCCTGTTCCCCATAGTCCTATAGAAAGATTCCCAAATATCAGCCCCTGGACTGCCTATTGATAGACTCTGCATTCCCATTCCATGGGCTTGCTGGTAAGGCCCCCAGACTGATCCTGCTTTTATTTCTGAAAGAAAAAGTCAGTTAGTCATTCCTTAAATCAACCTATATTTTTATAAGGCTTTATATTTGGCAAAGTTTACAAACTTAGAAACCTTTGAAACTAAAAACTTTCAAGGTTTCTAACTTATAACCACTCTGTGAGACAGATACATTCAGCTAATATCAATCAAAGTTTTGACCAAAGTTCTGGCTTAATGCCTGTGGCCTGTTATAATTGCTCAGGGCGTTCTGCAGATTCTGATGCCTTAAAACACCCTAAATACCACCACTCCTTCACTGCTGTCCTAAGCAGTAAACTTCACCAGCTGCCAATGAACAGGATGCCCATCTAGTCAGAGGCCCCAAGCCCAGAAGGAAGCAATGACTAGAAGAGGAGATTTGTGGGGCGGCTAGATGGTACAGTGAGTAGAGCGCTGGCCCTGGAGTCAGGAGGACCTGAGTTCGAATCCGGCCTCAGACACTTACACACAAACAAAAAAACTAGCTGTGTGACCTTGGGCAAGTTACTTAAACCTAATTGCCCTCCAAAAAGCAAAAAAAGAAGAAGAGGAAAATCAGCGACTTAACAGCTGAGCCAAAGGCTTCCATTTTCATACAAGCAATTGAGACACCCCCTTGTCCTGCCCCCCAAAAAAAACTTACAGGTAGCTGGTGAGCTGAATAGTTTCTGGTCTAATTGTATCAGGATTTTCCCTCCTACCAGAAAGCTTTAGGCTTCCTGAAATCCAGCACTAGGTGCAGGAGTGGGGAGCCTGTGGCCTCAAGGCCACATGTGGCCCTGTGGGTCCTCAAGTTTCGCCCTTTGGTGAATCCAAAACTTGCTACTGCTATTTCTGAGACAAAAAAAAAAAAACTTGACAGTCACACTACTCCAGCCAAGAGCATAAGAAACTTATAGTGAAACAAGGAGCTAGACGGTGCAGGGGGTAGCGTACTAGGCAAGGAGGCAGGAAGACCCGAGTTCAAATCCTACATCAAATACTAGTTCAATAACCATTGGCAAATAACTTAGCCTTTCTGAGCCTCAGTTTCCTCATATACAAAATGAGGGAGTTGGATTCAATAGCAGTTGAAATGACCATTGATAAGACTTGCTACCCACTACCTTACAGAAAAGTGAGAGATTCAAGATGTAGCATGAGACATATATACATTTTCAGACATGGCCACTGTAGGATTTTGTTTTCTTGACTAAGCATACTTATTTGTAATAATAAAGTTTGTTGTTGTTTTTAAAATTGGGTCTAAGTGGGAAGGAAAAAGAAGATAAGGATAAGGTAATCAAAAAGAAAGAAAAGAAAGTCATTGAATTTTTTTTTGCACAGAAGAGAACAGGAAGAAGACCAGAAATTATCACAAGCAGTATTGCTTTGAAAGTCATGTTGCATTTATTACATATTATGTCCAAATATATAATATACATTAATTTATTATAATTTTATATTTATTATCTATTATTTATTACAGTATTTTTTTAAGAAAAAGCAAAGCATAAATAAAAAAGTTGCCATTTTATGTATAATCCTTTTTTTTTTAATTCTACTATATGTATAGAGGCCTATTTTATTTGGTATATTTTAAGTTCAGAAAAAAAATGAATAATTTTTTTCAATAAACTCCCTTCACCAAAATAAATGAATTGCCTTCTCCAAGCATCCCTCAGCCATGATGTAAAAACAAAAGGCATTAATGAGACTTTTAAAAAGTCTTTGACCACCATCAGTGGATCATTCCTCATGGTCATTCCTCATGAGTGGGATACTATACATTCGTTTCCATGTATGCCCACCCCTCAAGGATTAATGAAAAAAGGTGTGGAAGGACTCGCCAACAGCAGAGTATAAAGGTATAAGGGTAACCCTGCACATTTGTAAGCTGGGAGTCCTGGCAATATTAAGTATGACCCAATAGGACATAGCAGGCTAAGACCTATGGAGCCTGTACCGAACAAAGGACCTGGTAAAGACACTCCCAGTATTCTTTTTTTTTTTTTTTGTAAAGCAATCGGGGTTAAGTAACTTGCTCAAGGTTACATGGCCAGGTGTTTCTGGGTGGGTAATAAGTGTCTAAGCCCAGATTCGATCCATATGTTATCCTGACACTGGAGCCGGTGCTCTTACTCACTGTGCTACCTGGCTGCCCCTCACTCCCAGTATTCTTACAATCCCTCTGGTGTCTTGTCATACATAGGCTTGAACAGCCTCCTTGCATAAAATTTATTTGCCCCCATATCAGGCATCCTCCCTAGAATGGCATATTTTCTTCCTTGCTCAAGAGATCCCACTGTAATCCCACAACTCTCCCAGTTCCTGTACCAGACCTGGCCAGATCCACAGTCCTGAGCACATCACTCTGGGCCATGGTCCTTATTTTCCACCCTATTAGTAACCTTACAGGTTAAAATACACCACTTCACACCCCCAGTGTGTTACACAGGCAAGATGGACAAACTTTAGTCCTAGAGCTCAGATTTCTTAAAATCTTAAATTTCTTTAAAATTCTTTTTAAAATTTCTTAAATCAGGGGCAGCCAGGTGGCTCAGCGAGTAAGAGCACCGGCTCCAGTGTCGGGATGACCTGGATCAAATCCGGGCTCAGATACTCAGCACCACACCCAGAAATAACTAGCTGTGTAAACTTGAGCAAGTTACTTAACCCCTATTGCTTAAAAAAAAAATTTTCTTAAATCTATTTTGTGTTATGGATCCCTCTAGCAGGACTCTTCACTCTTCTGGTGGAGCCCATGGACCCATTCTCAGAATACGGTTTTAAAATGCGGTGACATAGAGTTGATATTTTGTGTAAACTCAGAAGCTTAGGTCTTTCTGTTCTGGTGGCTTGAATGCTCCCCACCCAAGCTTTGGGGACCCTTCAGCCCCCAGGGTCCAGTGACAAACACCTACTTCCCTATCACCATAACCATATTCTGCAAACTCAGCCCTATATTCCCCATATTTCCTCTCATTCCCAATTCCCTGTGTTCCAATTTCCCTTCAGTCTTGGTCCTAATCTTACTGAAATATTCCCTAAATATGGACCCCTGGACTGAATTATTGACTTGGAATCTACATATCCATTTCATAGCATTTTTACTAATGGTCCTGGACTGATCCTCTCTTTGTCTCAGAAATACCCTGGAGACAACTATTTACACTAGGCTGATCTTGTTAGTATCCCTCTGGGAGTGACTATGGTTCCCTTTAGCCAAAATTCACTTTTAGTCCCTGGGAAGCGTGGTTATGATTCAGGAATGTCTGTGTACTCTAATACTCCATCTCTGTTGTAAATTCTGATGAAATGCAGGAAACTGGCCTCATGGTAAATAAATCCACCCTAATTGTGCTGCTTTCTTTAAACAATTTTTCTAAGCTGCTTACAACTACAAGCTAAAAGAGGCTCGTGATTTTACTAAAGCATTTCAGGAGTTCCTTTCTCTATGTATAAAGGAGGTTTTGAGGAATTTTCTTAAACAACCAGTCACTGTAATGAAGCTACCTAAACAGCCCAGCAAATTATAAAGGACAACCTCATCACATCATAGGTGACCAGCCATTTGATGAAAGCAATAAACAAAACTCAGGGAACTTCTAATAACTGGGTGACTGAAGGATCAAACCTAGCCTGGAGGCATTTGATAAACAAGAGTCAGCTCTGAGAAAATCTTCACTCTTCCTTTTTTTCCTTTGCATCTCTTAGAGAGTGAAGCAAATAGAGGAGGAGATTGATCTCTCCTCTCCTTCCCCATAAGAAATGATGGCTTACAGTAGAAGCAATAGCAGCATCCAGTGGAGCTGGGGGCCAGCTGCACCCTGAATTGAGTGAAGACATTAAGAAGAGTTGAAAGTACAAGTCCTAAAGTCACCTCCTTCTTGGGAGATGGCAGGCCCCAGAGCCAAGAGTCCTCCTGGTCCCCCACATAGGTTACATTTCTTTCTAAATGAGCATAGCAGTACTTAGACCCAGATTTCAGGTGAATCCAAAGCTGAAGACCAAAACTAAGCACCAGAATTGAAAGCCCCCCCAGATCTGTGCCCAGGGAGACCAGCAAAGTGACTCACTCAGTGGAGCAGTAACATCTCATCAGAGCAGCACAAAGACATCACAAGAAGACATCTAGGGATGTCAGAGGTATAAATTGCCTTGGCCATATGGATTCCCTATAGGTGCACCTCTCCACTTGTGAACCTTATGGGCTTCCAGTCTTTCCCTCGCTGTTGTGTGCATTTGTGGAAGAACCCATGTTTTATGGGGGAGACGTTTTGTTACTAGTTTTCTTACTATACCATTTCAGTAAATTATTCTACTTTAAGCAAATTGTGTCCTATGACTAGCCGTCAAAAGGTAAACACATCAGTTGGGGATTGTGAACTAGAATTTTAAGAGTGCAGATCCACAAATCACCTTGAATCTAGAATAGTCTCAGAGAGGACCCAATCTATGAGTGCAAGGTTGGGGAGGGGAGCGACCCAAAGAAGCACCATAAATATGTGTATTTGTGTATGTATACATTGTCGACCTGAAAGTTTGGTTAAAGGAGGCAAATAGGCTAGGTGATATGTAAATTCTAATTGTTTATTCCCTTAAAGCTAGACAATGTAAGCTTGTACGTACAAGGAGCCAAAACCTAAGTTCTAACTGACTGATACAAGAATGATAAAGTTATTTTATATGTTTTAGGACAATCCCAGGACATCTGTGTCCCTCAGATTTATGGTCTCCATATGTTTTTTTTTATCCATACCTTAAGTTTCTTAGTTGTAAATACAGATTGACAAGACAACTGACAAAGTAGGGTCAGTTGGAATTTAGTCTCAGGGTATCTGTGTTTCCCCCCTCCCCCTATGGAGTATGCCCCCAACATAAGAGAAATTCCACTATTCTTAGTTTCCAAGCATCCTGTCACAAGCAGGGAGAATACCCATTGTCGACCTTATCTGGTCTTTCAAGTTACAGACACAGGAAAGGGCATTTTTAGAGCAAAGCAAAGCAGTCTGATTGATTAGTTCAGGCTTTGGCTCTTATTGAGGTCCAAAAAATGATATTTAATGATTATCAATATATCAATATAATCCATATGTATGCAACAGAAATTAACTGACTAATGGTCATTCAAAGTGAATGAATGTAACCCATCCACACACATTAAGACCCATGAGATACAAGAACATCTGCATGTGTTGTAACTGGCAGAGCATTAATATTTTAAAACATTTTAATGAAAATATTTGGTTATATGCCAAGGCTTTAAACTCCACTAAAAATTCTAAATTCCACTAAAAATACATTTTAAAGACGTAAACATAATTGACTATGATTTAATTTGCACTCTAGAAAACCTGTTCAGATTCTCAGGTGGAAAGATTTTATGAAAGAATTTGAAATAAAACCATTATCCAAATGTATACATATGTGTGTATGCATACATATATATAGATATAGAGAGTATTTCATCTCAGAGAGGATGGACTCTATTTGCTCTTTATTCTGTTCTAGGTCTAGGAAAAAAATATTTTAAAATTAGACCAATGAGTTAAGTCTAATAAAATCAAAATTTATCAAATATCAATCAGTCAAGTATTTATTATTTGGCCCTTGCTATACCAGGCACCCTGCTAGAAGCAGGGTATAAAAAGACAAGAATGAAACAGTCCTTCCCGTCAATGATCTCGCACTTTATCGGAGAAGACCACTTGTACCTTAATAAGTAAAGTCCTATACTTGGCTAAAGAAAAATTCAACTGCACAATTACTGAATGGAGAAGTTTGTGTGAAAAGGACTTGGGGGTCTGGATTGCAAGAGAGTCCAATATATTACATATTATTCCCCACACACACAAAGAAAAACAACCCTAAGCTACTCTTGGAATATGTTAAGAGATAATGAAAGATATGCTAGTCCTGGTGTCCCCCACCATGGTCAGAACACTTCTGGAGAGTGGTATCCAGGTCTCGGCACCATAATGATTTATAATTTTTTTTGGAAGGGAGAGAGCAGGGCACTTGGGGTTAACTGACTTGCCCAAGGTCATATGGCTAGTAAGTGTTAAGTGTCTGAGGTCAGATTTGAACTCAGGTCCTCCTGACTCCAGGGCCGGTGCTCTATTCACTGCACCACCTCGCCATCCCTATACCATAATGATTTAGAGAAGACATTTGCAAGCTGGAACACATCCAAAGGAGGGCAACCAGGGTATTGAAAGGACTCAAAACCATGCCATCCAGAGATCAGTTGAAGGAACCAGAGGTAGTTGGCCTCGGGAAGAAAAAACTTAGAGGGGACATAATTCCCATCTTCAGGTAATCAAAGGATTGGCAAAGGAATTAGGTTTGTTTTACAGCTCCAGGGAGTGGAACTAAGAGCAATGGGTAGAAAGGACAGAAACGAATTTCAGTTCTATATAAGGAAGAATTTCCTAAAGGAGTTAGGTGGTGCAGTGGATAGAGCACTGGGCCTGGAGTCAGAACACCCAAGTTCAAATCCAGCCTCAGACACATACTTGCCCTATGACCCTAGGCAAGTCATTTAAACTCTACCTTCCTCAGTTTCCTCAACTGTAAAGTGAGGGGGGCTGGTAATATAGCACCTACCTCCCAGGACTGTTGGGAGGATCAAATGAGATAATATTTGTACAGTGCCTGTCACATACATAATACATAATTCTTGTTCCCTTCTCTAAGAGATCTGTCCAAAAATGGAATAAGGAGAAAATGAGTAACCCATCATGGGGAGTCTTCAGGGAAAGAAGCTAAATGACCATTAGTCTGGGGTGTTGCAGACAAGAGTTCTGCTCAGCTCCTTCCAGCTCTGAGGGTCTATTCCAGGAGGACTATAGTAGAAAACAAAGACCACTCACCTAGGAATCCAGAGGGCCAAATCTATCCCAAGGTCACCTTGTGACCTTGAATGAGTCACTCACCTCCCCTTCTGTAAATTGAGGTAATTGGATCAGATGATCTCTGAGGTCATTTCCAGTTCTAAAATTCCTCAGTTATATGATTCTGGTCTTCTCTTTGTGTCCGTTAGCATGCCCCTTGAACACAAAAGAGGCAGAATGCCCAACATTCACCAACGCCCTGCTTAAATCTTCTCCTTTCCAGTCAGAACCACACTTGGATGGGAAGGGTCAAATACAAAGACATAGAACGCAAATGTCACTCTACTAGCTTCACTGCTATGAGATAGTAAGTTATACCTAGAGATAGTAACTTCTTTGGAAATTTCTCTGACCATTGAGTCTCAGCAAGGCCCGGGAAGGGCCTAATTTACATGTAGTTGCATGTTTCTAAGGTAGATGAAGATATGTAGAATGAAGTTGGATAGGGCTGTTAGAGAATATTTATAATCTACACCAGGAGCCAAAAATATTTTCTGAACTTCAGTAGGCTTCCTGCATTCTGAGCTGCTGAATAAAGGGAAATAGAGTGTATATGTATACATATACATATATGTGTATATACATGTGTGTTTTCATATAAATATATAAACCTATACATACAGACATTGTGTATTTTATGTGTGGTAGAGATAGAAACATGTATAGGCATATATATGTATATTATATAGAGACATATAGACCTATTTGTGTATATATGTATTGAGACAGAGATGACCCTATATACATATACGTATGTGTATATATACATATGTACACATGCATGTGGCAGTGCTGGAGAGAAGCAAGAAGACAAAGGACTGAGTAGTGTAGGCAATATATCTATGGTAAAGACAGATATTTCCTGACAGAAACAGAAGATTGGTGAGGAGTCATTGGAAATAAAAGTGGCAGGAATGTCATTGATTATTGCTCTGAGCAGGGCTGCCTTCCCATCTGAGAGAAGACTCCCTCTATCAAGTATCTGATCCATGATAAATTTATGAAACATCGTATACAGATGATTTAGTTTCAGTTGTGTCTGACTCTTCATGACCTCATTTGGGGTTTTCTTGGTAAAGATATTGGTTTGTCATTTCCTTCTCCAGTTGATTTTACAGATGAGGAAATTGAGGCAAACAGAGTTAGGTGACTCACCCAGGGCCACACAGCTACTAAGTATCTGAGGCTGGATTTGAATGCAGGAATATGAGTCTGACTTCAGGCCCAGCACTCTATGTACAGAAATACCTAAGCTACCCATCTTTTAAACGCTAAACTGAGCCTAAAAAAAAACCTGGGCGGGGGGAGGGAAGACAGGAAGGCAGTCACTTGCTGCTGCTAATATAACTTCCTAAATTCACTGCAGCTACAGCATTAGTCCTTGACCATGGAGGGCACCTAAAGAATTCCAATCATCTACTTGTAGAGTCTGAGCTAACTCTTGGGGCACTCCCTCCTACTAGCCAGGTGGGATATACTCTACCCTATACTATCTCATACACATGGAGATTACAATCCTCAGTAGAGATAGATACATACATGCATGCATGCATGCACACATACATACATACATACATGCATAGATACATGTAAAAATGCTGTACTGAGAGCTAGCTACACAAGGCCTGCAATTTCTCACTCCCATCTCTAACCCAACCCTCCCTTCTAAAAGTTATTCCCACTTTAGTTTTCTAGGGCCCAGCTATATGCCCTGATGTCTATCCTGAAGGTTGGGTCGCTGGAGTGAACTTTGACTCCATGCTTGCAGAGGGACTTGTTAACTAAGACTTCATTAATCCCTTCAGCAAATATTCATTAAGTTCCTACTAGTTCTATGTGCCAGATTTTGGGAAGGAAGGAGGGTATGGGCATTTGCATGAACAGTTAACAATACAAGGCAGTACAATGAATTGAAAGAATTCAGAGAAACATAGGAAGGTTTGCATGACCAGCTGCAAAGTGAAGAAAACAAAACCAGGAAAACAATACAGTTATCCCTTCCACGTCGGAACTTTCCCTATTGCAGTTTCACTATGTGGCAGGTTAGTATAAGAAATTAAATGGAAATTTTGGGGAAGTTTTGCAGAAGCTGCAGATGACACCCAACGGAACAGCAGACAACACTGAAAAAGTTTGGAAGCTCAGAAATGCATTAAACATATGTATAGTATTGTATAATATCAATATATTTTATCTTTTAATACCATGATAATTCAGACTTCTTCTCTGGTGCAAAGGGAGGGCCAAAAAAATTTACACAGACTTCCCAGATTGCAAGGGCACCTTTCCCCTGAATCCAGAGATGTGGAAAGGATAATTATATTCATAATATATGATAATATAAATGAAAAGAACACTGAAAATGAATCAGACATTTATATAATAATAATAGTCAATCTTAGTTCAGAAAAGAGATTAGGACATCCTTCTCTCTCCTCCCTTTGAGGGATCATGGGTATAGAATGTTTCATATACTTTCAGACATGAACATTGTGTTGGTTTTGCTTAACAGTTTTGCTTTGTTACAATGAAAGGTTTACAGGTGTGGAATAGGGCAGAAAGGAAGGGCAAATATCTAGGAATTTCTATAAGGTAAAAAAGAGTATTAATAAAACTTTTACTTTTTTCTTAAAGGACAAGATAGAGCAAAAGACATCAGATGATCCCATTGCAGTCCTTTCCTAAGGTCCAGCTGTGACTATAGCCCAGTATGATGCCACATGCGGGTATTCTGAGGCTGTCTCTGGTAGAAATCTGAGCATTCCTGGGTAGCCTCCAGAAAATGCCTGTCAGCACTACAGCCTGGGAGCTATAGAGTCACCCCAAATCACTTAGGTCAAGAGGGATGTAACCCCTCACACTTCTGTAACACTTTAGAAATGACACAACATTGTTAGCCTCTGAGATAGATTATGCTGGTATCATTACCCTCATTTTATGAATAAGGAGCCTGAGGCCCTGAAAAGAGAAATTACTTGTCCTAGACCACATAGCTAAGGGAGGATCCTAGGGAAGTCTCCAACCCTAGTCTTCTGGCTCCAGTCCAGTGCCCTTTCCATTATATCACTCTTTGCATGCTTTATGACTCTGAAGGCATCTGCTATTCTTTGCATGGGTTAACACTCCTTGACTTATCCACAGGTACATACAGCTCATTTCCTGGCACCAGGAAATGGCAGAATTATACCAAATATGTTAGTTTAGGGTAGTGAATAGACCTGTGGTTTCAATGAGATAGAGAACTCCCAGGTGAGGGAACTACCTTTTCCAAAGCAAGTCAGCACCTCGTCTGCAACTTCTAGGAAGGGAGAATTGCCTAAACAACCAAGAGGTTAAGGGACTTGCCCAGGGGTCCCACAGTCAGTTTGAGTCAGAACTGGGACTTGACCTTAGGCCTTCCTGGCTCCAAGACTGGCTCTATGTCATCACACTTTAAAAAAAAAAACCTAACTAAATCATTTCTACTTCATTTCATTTCTTAGGTAGCTTAAGAGGCCATGTTTGCATTTTTCTTTGAAAATTGGCCTTTAACAAAATCCCTAAGCAATTAATACCATAAAACCTGGACTTCTTACAGTCACCATCCCCCACCTTTATCCTACACACAAGACACTAATATTAGAGGCAGGGTGGTATAGTGGGATCAGTAATGTTCTTGGAATCAGAGACTTGAGTTGGCATCTCCACTTACCCATTTAACTAGCTGTGCAGGTGACTCATTGAGTGTTGGGCCTAGAATCAGGAAGACCTCAGTTCAAATCTAGCTTCAGTTCAAAACTAGCTGTGTGAACCTGGGCAAGTCACTTAACCCTCTTTGCCTCAATTTCCTCATCTGTAAAATGAACCGGAGAAGGAAATGACAAACCACTCCAGTATCCTCAAAAAAGGAGTCACCAAGAGTTGGACACCACTGAAAACAACTGAAAAATAACAACTGTGTGATCTTGGGCCAGTAATATCACTTCTCTAGCTCTCAGTTTACTAATCTGTAAAATGGAAGTAATACATAATCTGCCTCAGAGAGTTGTCGTAACATATTTTGTAAACCTCAGAGTGTTAAATGAATGAGTGAGTCTTATGTAAAACTGATCTCCAGCTCCCCTTCCTCCCTCCATCCATCTTGCTCAGGAATCTTGTTTAAGAACTGTAGTGGGTGAGAGAGATTAAATTTGTTCTGTTTGGCCCCAGAGCTAGAGGCAGTGGGTGGAAGACACCCGACAAATAAATAAGTAAATGGATGAGTGAATGGATAAATAGATAAATGAATGAGTGAATGAATAAGCAAACAAACTAATAGTTAAATAGCTAAATAAATAAACGGATAAATTAGCTCATGAATAAATGAACAAATAAATAAAGTGATGAATAAATAAGTAAACAAGTGACTAAATAAATAGATAAATGAAGATTAGACTTAATGTCAGAAACAACTTCCAATAACTCCAACTGTCCAAAAGTGGAACAAGCTGCCTCCAAAAATAATAGATCCTCTCTCGTTGTTGGTCTTCAAGTAGCCTGGAGTCATATGTTGTAACTGGGATTCTTTTTCTGTTATGGATTAGACTACATAGCTGCTCAGGTCCCTTGTGACTCTGAAATTCTATGCTTCTGTGCTCCAGAAGGAATTGTTTATAGTCTGTTCTAAGGTTTAAACTCATCAGAAAGAACACCAGGACACAGCAAGGAGAGACTTTCCAGGCCGGATCTACCTCAAAGGTCATCAGATGTATTGAAATTCACAAGATTGTAACATGGGCAAAACCCTTCCAGAAGATCCTCAGTTTTCCTCCCCTTCCATCCCTCAGGAGTACACAGGGGATAGGAAAGCAACTGCACACACACACACACACACACACACACACACACACACACTAGCTGGGCAATAACAGCAATCATCATCTTCCCTTTCTATTTCCTGTTTCAGCTGTTTGGTTGCTTCCTAGCCTGGGAGACTCGCAACGTGAGCATTCCAGCCTTGAACGACAGCAAATACATTGGCATGAGTGTCTACAATGTGGGGATCATGTGTATCATTGGGGCGGCGGTCTCATTCCTCACCAGAGACCAGCCCAATGTGCAATTCTGTATCGTAGCACTGGTCATAATATTCTGCAGTACCATCACACTCTGCCTCGTGTTTGTGCCAAAGGTAGGTTGTTTCCTTCAGCCACAACGTTGTTTCCTTGTCTTTGATGAAGTGTATGTCAACAACTTGTATTTCTGTTGCAGCTTGGTTTTCTGGAATTGTAAGTCACCTTTCTGAATCAGATAAATGTCTATATTTAAGGGAACTTTCAAAATACAGAAAATAAAATATATGAAAGGGAAAGAAAATTTCATTGAAAATATAAAAAAGGATATGGGTGCCTCCATTTCTGGGAGGTGATGTGAGAGGGGCCTTTTTCTACCTCAATAAATGTGTTTCTAAAGAGAAAGAACAGTACCAAAAAAAAGGTTTCTGGGTGGTTTTGAAAGAGCTCTCCTCTCATTAGCGGAATAAATGTGTTCCAGAGTACTGGAAATTTAATTTATGTTAAGTAAATTCTATTTGCTCATTGACTTCCATTATAAAAAATTACAGTAATATTCTACTACGGGGGCAAAAGATTCCTCCATAATTGCACTAACATCACACTTACACATGAAAGTTTTTACAGATCACAGATTTAAAAGGAAATGCTAACTTTCTCATAAAAACGAAAGTCATCTTCTGGGATTGAGGGCTAGAAACTGATTTGCTGGAGTCAACCTCTTGCTGGCTCAAAAGCCTATTGTTTGCTAAATTTTCAGTGTGAACATTTACACCTCAGGCTTCAAAGCAGAGCTTGATTGTTGTTGTTGTTGTTGTTAATTGTCTAGACTTAAGAAAGTGATAGAGAAAATATTAATAATACAAATCAAATTTTAAAGTGTGTCTAGCTTTTCAGAGAGCTGGTTGCTTAATGTTTACCAGCATATCCCTAACTGGAAAAGACCTTAAAACTGGTAGAGTGCTCAAGGTCTTATAAATTAATATCTTCTGTTCCATGTAGTTTCAATTATGATTTCTTGAAATAGAACTCTGTAAAACCAGGCTTTGATAAAAACCCATTGGGGTTCTAATGGTGCTACTTGACTATGCCAAATCACAATAATAGGTCCCAGCCCACGCCTCACTTGGTCATTGTTTGGGTTTTGATGGCTCAGAGTGAAAGTAAACAGCAATTGTTTCTGTTCTGGCCAGAAACCCTGAAGGTCTTCCCTTCCCTGACTGATTTTTTTTTCATAGGCAAACTAGGCCATCTTCTAGCTCCTTCCTTCCTTCCTTCCTCTCTTCCTCTCTTCCTTCCTCTCTTCCTTCGTTCCTTCCTTCCTTCCTCTCTTCCTTCGTTCCTTCCTTCCTTCCTCTCTTCCTTCTTTCCTTCCTTCCTTCCTCTCTTCCTTCTTTCCTTCCTTCCTTCCTCTCTTCCTTCTTTCCTTCCTTCCTTCCTCTCTCTCTCTCTCTCTCTTTCTTTCTCTCTCTCTCTCTCTCTCTCTCTCTCTCTCTCTCTCTCTCTCTCCTCCCTCTCTCTCTCTTTTTCTTTCTTTTTCTGGTGGAGGAAGGTTGGGTACTTGGAGTTAAGTGACTTGCCCAAGGTCACACGGCTAGTAAGTGCTAAGTGTCTGAGGCCATATTTGAACTCAAGTCCTCCTGACTCCAGGGTGGTGCTCTATTTACTGTGCCACCTTGCCGCCCCTCTGCCTCATTTCTTACCTAGCCTTAAATCACTGAATGGGTGTTGCCTCAGACAAACTGAGACCTGAAAAAAACCTTAGTTTAAAAAGGTCAAGGTCTCCCATTGCATCTGGGGCCATCTCCAGTCTACTTGATTTTTATCCTGCCACTGGACTCAAATGACCCTGGAGGAGAGAGTGGGGTTGATGACTTTGCACAGCCCTGCCTCACTTAAATCCAATACATGTGCAAGTCAAGACATCACTCTCCTGACATCATTGGTCGTCTTGGAGAACGAAGGACAAACAACAGTCAAGGTCATATAGGTTGCAGTGGTTATTGTTGTTGAGTAGTTTCAGTCATGCCCTCCTCAAAGCTGGTAGTCAAACCCAAGCTTGTTCAGAACCCAAACCCTCACCATCTGATGGCCTCACCCTACCTATCTCAGATAGTGTTCCTACTGTAGGACTAGCCCTAAAACAGGTCATCCAACTCCTGATTAGTCTCTTCTAAATTTACATCTCCACTTCTCAATTTACATCTATGATAATTCTTTTTTCCCTAATTTTCTAAGCAACTTAGAATGTTAGATTTAAAGAATATTAGAGCTCAGAGGATCCTTAGAACACAGAATGTCAGAGCTAAAAGACCTTAGAAATAATTTGGTCTTACCCATTCATTTCACAGAGAGGGAGACTGAGGCCCAGGGAAAAGTGACTTTGCCTAACACCACTCAGCAAGTTAGTAACAGAGCCAGGACTAAAACCTAGGTTTCTTGGGACATCAAGGTGGCACAGTGGATAGAGCACTAGACCTCTAATCCAGCTTCAGACATTTACTAGATGTGTGACCCTGGCCAAGTCACTTAATCTCTGCCTGCTTCAATATTCTTAATAGTAAAATAGGGATAATAATAGTTGCCTACTTCCTAGGGCTGTTATTTTCATTTTCTCAAATGAGATAATATTCGTACAATGCTTAGCACAGTGCCTGATATAGAGTAGACAGTCAATAAATGCTTGTTTAATTCCTTCCTGACCTATTCCAGCTTTAATTCATTCCACCATGTTGACCTCTCCAATCTCATAAGGTTATATATACACTATTCAATATGCATTATCTGCAAACCAAAACTTACGTTAAATAACATGACCCCTGATTTTTTTTTAATTAGGAGTTTAAAGTTAGCAAACACTTTAAGTTATTTCTCCAGTACTGAATTACTAAACTATCTACACTCTCATGCCTTCCTCAACTCTTTCCAAATATACCTGCCTTGTATTGCTTAACTAGTTTATTATTGTTTAGCTGACTGGTTGAAAAAAAAAGCTATGGGGACAGCTAGGTGGCACAGTGAATAGAGTACCAATCCTGGAGTTAGGAGGATCTGAGTTCAAATCCAGCCTGAGACACCTAACACAAAACTAACCGTGTGACCTTGGGCAAGTCACTTAACCCCAATTGCCCTACCTTCCCCCCTCCAAAAAAGAAACAGAAAAAGAGGCTACAACATGTAAACCAAGGGCAACCCAACCAAATCCAATTTAGCAATTTAAGCTCAACCCAGTGTTGGGATGTATAATCACACCCAACTAATGTTCAAAGATATTCAGCAAATTGGTAGATTATGTCTTTGTTACATTATATTTCTAACTGAAAGCTTTGTTCATTTAAGTGATGACTGCTGTCCTCATTAGAATATCAAAATGGTGTTTCTTATGCTGGGCAAAACACTAATTATTATCAGACATTAGCCAGTTGCTAAAGTTTAACCATAATACATACAGTGGGTGTGCCAGGCACTCCAGCTGGCAGAAGCAGCTGGGACAAGATAGTAAATGAAATCTGGTGACCATTCATTCTTTCAAGAGAAAATCATTCTCTTGGACCACGTGTGGGACAGAAAGTTGTACAAATTGGAACAAATTTCAAGAAGCAGGGCATGAGAAGACAATCATGGCAAATGGTATTGAGGAATCAAGAAAAATGAGGGCTAAGAAAACGAAACTGGATTGTGATTAGGAAGGCATTGATGACCTTTAAAAGAACAGTTAAAGTTCAGTGGTGGCCAAGAAGGTAGATTACAAGGGGTTGAATCATGAGTGGGTAAGAAGACAGAACGGACCCAGAAAATGCAGATTATGTTTTCTAGATCTTTGCCAGTAAGGAAGACAAGGCAGAAACATAAGGGCATCATAGGGTCAAAGAAAGGTTTTTAGTTTTTGATTTTTTTGTTTGTATTTTGCTTAGTATTTAGTTCAGTTTAGTATTGTGCACATGGTGGCTGTCTCCTAGCTATTTTTTGAACAGCATAATATTAGGAACTCGATCGTATTTGTAGACAAAGGAAAGTGGCAGGGTGGGGAGGAAAATAGACCGAGAATTCTAGAAAAAGAGGTGATAATGGAACAAGGCATAAGGAAGGTAGGATTGAATGGGAATTTCTTCCAAAGGAGTATTTATTATTTAACTCATTGATTTATTTAGAATTCTGTTAAGCTCATTTCTGTTAATCAAGTAATCATGTACTGTTTACACAATACAGATGGGGATAATATTTGTGCTACTGACCACACAGGGTTGTTATGTTATTGTGTTTCTGCTAATCATGTAAAATCACTATTAATCAAGTGCTTTGTTGTTGTTCAGTTGTTTTTAACTGTGTCCAACTCTTTGTAGCCCCGTTTGGGGTTTCCTTGGCAAAGATCCTGGAGCAGTTTGCCATTTCCTTCTCCAATTCATTTTACATATGAGGAAACTGAGGCAAACAGAATGAAGTGACTCACCCAGGGTCACACAGCTAGTAAGCATCTGAGGCCGGATTTGAACTCAGGAAGATGAGTCTTCCCGACTCCAGGTCGGGCCCTCCGTGCACTATGGCGCCACCTAGCTGCCCTCTGAATACAATAGTCCACTTTCATTTTACAGATGGGACAACAGGTTTCATGGAGAGAAGCAATTTGCCCACAGTCGCATTGACAGAATGTTGTGGGGCCAGGATTTCAACCTCACTCCTCTGAACTAAGTCCAGCATCGATTCCGTACATGCACTTGCCTGTAGCTAGCCTAACACATGCATTGATGTTCGTGTCAGTTCTGTTTCTCTGCATTTGTCCTGCCTCCCACCTGAGGCAGAGAACTTCTCAAGGGCAGTAACTGTCCTCTTTATCACCCGATAGAATCTCATTCCGTGTGATGCAGGGAAGGGACATGGTCTTTTCTGTGGGGTCCAACTGGCCCAGAGTTTTTCATGCAAGGGGCAGTCAATCAATGTTATTGACTGAGAGCTCCATTCTTATGAATAATGGTTAAGGTGCATTTCACCTAACCGCAGAAATCCCTTGAAGGAAATTCTGTTTTCACATTTGGTCTCATATTGGTCACTCTGATGAGGGCTACTATATTTTGCCATCTGAGAGAATGAGACCACCTCCTCAGGTTGTAGAGAAAGAACTAATCATCCCTCCATGCCCTCCCCCCCTCACAATGTATACATCCAGCCTCAGACACCTACCAGATAGTAGCTGTGTGACCCCGGAAAAGTCCCTTAACCTCTGTCAGCCTTAGTTTCCTCAACTGTAAAATGGGGATCATAATAGCACTACCTCCCAGGGTTGTTGTGAGGCCTCAAATGAAATAATAACTGTAAAGTGCTTAGTACAATGCCTGACACATAGTAGGCTTTAATAAAAGCTTGTTTCCTTCCCTCTTTGCTCCCTTTAGAACTCTAGAAAGCTGTTTCCAGTCTCAACTCTAGAATCCCACCTCTGTCCCTGTGTAAGGATATGTTAGGCACTTTACTTATCTGGCTTTCATTTCCTCAACTGTAAAATGATTTGCTGTCTGTCATTCAGTCATTTCGGTCATGTTCTACTCTTCATGACCCCATTTGGGGTTTTCTTGGCAAGGATATTAGAGTGGTTTGCCATTTCCTTCTCCAGCTCATTTTACAGATGAGAAAACTGAGGCAAACAGGGTGAAGTGGCTTAGGTAGACACAGTTGATAAATGTCTGAGGCCAGATTTGAACTCAGGAAGATGATGAGTCTTCCTGACTCTAAGTCCAGCATCCTCCCAACTGTGCCACCTATCTGCCCTCCATAAAATAATGGAGTTTATAAACTTATAGACCTAGATCTGGAAGAAATCTTGGAGCCCATCTAGTCCAACCCTTAGCATAGTACCTGGTAGTAGTAGACACTCAATAAATTGATTGATTGATTGATTTTTTTATTTTTGATTGATTTATTGATTGATTCATCTACAAATGAAGAAACAGAAACCCAAAAAGAATGGACGCCTCTAATTATTGTTTTTAGGGACACCTAAAGCCCCTGCCAACTCTAAAGATTATCCTGTGATCTTCACTACTGTGGGCACCAAGGATTTATTCAAAATAATACAATACCATTAATACAATACGATATAACTTAATCGTAAAAATTTGTGCTTCTATGGTGCTCTTGAGATTTATAAAAAACATTGTGTTCATAACAACCCTGTGTGGTAAGTAGCACAAATATTATCCCCATCTGCATTGTGTAAAGCTCAAAGAGATGAGGTCATATGTCCATAATCACACAGTTCATAACTACCAGAACCAGGACTAAAACTCAGATCATCTTATTCTATTTTGTCTCTCAAAATATAGATTAAATCAGTTCAACAATTCAATATGCATTTATCTGTAATAGAATTTTGATGATGTCTTTTGTTTTTACATTGCCTAGATTTCCCCTCATATGTCTTAACCTACCCCCTCCTTGAGAGCCATCTTTTATAACAAAAAGTTTTTCAAAAAGTAAAAGGAAGTAGAGGGAGAAAAAATTCAGCAAACTTGATCTACACATGGGAAAAAATATAATGTCATACACAGTGGTCCATGCTTGTGGACTCCATCATCTACAAAGGAGTGGAAAGAGAAATCTTCTCGTATCTCATATTTGGGCCAAGCTTGTTCTTGATACTTTTCAGTTTTGATTATTTTGTCACTGTTCTTCCTATGTCTATTTTTGTAATCATTGTATAAATTGTTCTCCTGGATCTGCTCACTTCTTTTTGCATTAGTTCATATAAGTCTTCTCATGCCTCTCCATAGTCATCATTAGCATGCATTTATTAAGCATGTTGTGAGAGTTTCCCAACTTGGGTTCCTTGAGAATCTGATGAGAATCTTACCCACCATCATGTCTATAAGACTGGGGTTGAGTAACCAAACTGAAAAGAAATGTTGTGAGTGCACTAAGTAAGACCAGTTGGTCTAGTTGCAGGATCAAGTTCTTAGGGTATAGATTGGGTTTTTGTAGCTTTTTTAGGCTTACTTAGAGGACACAAGATTCTGTTGGCAGAATAGACATGGGGGAAATGTGGAAGCCTTAAGGTCATAAGAGTTGCTAAAGGTCAGGTTTGTTCCTATAGGAAAACACATTTCTTGGTGGTTAACCTTGTCCGAGTACACTATATTGGGTATTAATCTCTAAGATGATGGAGGCCACCTTAAAGACAGAATCAATCAGATTCATCCTATCATTGCTAGTAAGGAAGAGAATAAAATATAGCCTGAAGGTCTTCATTTGCAGAACCCATTTCTGAGAATCAGATGTTTCCCCAAAACTTACAGTAATTGCATTCATCCTCTTCTGCAAGTGTCTACTATGTGCAAGGGACTATGCTAGGTTATTGTGGATAATAAATGCTAGTCAACAGTCAGGCACACAACAGGAAAGAGGATTATCTATAGCTAATCTTATGAGTCCACATACGTAGTGTAGTGAATAGAGCACTGGGCCTGGAGTCAGAAAGATCCGAGTTCAAATCCAGCCTCAGACACTTATGTAGCGCCAACACAATATTCACAGCACTGACTTTGATTGTAAATATGCCAACATAGTTCTCAATTGCAAAATGTAACAGACTCTTCATATAGAAGACAGAAGCAAAATATTTATTCATATACCAGAAAACCGAATCACAAAACCAAAAAGCCAAATCCATCATAGTAGCAAAGAAGTTAATATACCATAACACAGCAGAGAGCCACACCATTCTTTAACCTTCCCACAAACCAACACTCTCAAGCTTAGCTGTCACAACAGGGGACAAACAAACACTTACAAGCCTAACTGCCTCTATGGCTTCATCCTCTCCTCCCTCCTCTAACTGCTTTGACTCCCAGCTTCCTGTGGGCTCTGCTCCACCCTTCAGCAAATTCCTCCCACCACAGGCTCCATTCAGTCTATTAGGGGACAGGAAAGATCTTCAAATTCCCTTAGGTCTATTAAGGGGCAGGGAAGATCTTCAAATTCCCATTACCATCACAACTTACTAGCTGTGTGACCCTGGGTAAGTCATTTAATCCTTATTTATCTCAGTTTCTCATCTGTAAAAAAGGGTTGGAGAAGGAAATGGCAAATTACTCCAGTCTTCTTGCCAAGAAAGCACCATAGACAAAGTACACAAAGTTGGACATGACTGAACAAATGAATGATGACAATTAGTAAAGCCTCAGGTGTCCCTAAAAAAAAAAAAAACTGCTATTTATTATTATCATATAATTGACTCCAAAAGTGTAGGGCAAACTTACTAACTAGAGTATTTTCTTTTCTAAATCCAAAACTTAGTCTCTTCAATAATCCCAGTTTCATACCAAAAAAAAAATTTCTTTTTATTTTTATTTTTTGCTTTTTAGAGGGCAATTGGGGTTAAGTGACTTGCCCAAAGTCACACAGCTAGTTTTTGTGTTAAGTGTCTGAGGTCAGATTTGAACTCAGGTATTCCTGACTCGAGGGCCAATACTCTATTTATTCACTGTGCCACCTAGCCGCCCTGGTGCCAAAAAATTATCAACATACACCCTGAAAAATAAGTTTACCCTCTCTAAATGATGCAAAATCCACTCACCTTTCTCTAAATGCTACTAAGCCATTTTATTGGAGATCCCTATTACATCCCGCACTCCCTCAGCTTCTCAGCATTAGAAGGCAGCAACTGTGAGGTTCTAGATTGAGAAGACCTAGGTTGCAGACAAATTGCTGAGACTCTTACTCTGAATGCAGAGTGAAGCATACTTTTTTCACTTCCTTTGTTTTTCTTGGGTTTTGGTGTGGTTTTTTTTGTTCTGTTTTCTTTTGCAAAATGACTTATATGGAAATATGTTTTACGTGACTTCAGTGTGTAACATATATCAAATTGCTTGCTTCCTCGAGGGGAAGGGAAAGAAGGAAGGAGAGAATTTAGAACTTAAATTTTTTTAAATGAATGCTAAATTTTTTTTTATTTTTTGTATGTAAAAAAAAGTGAACTGATCATCAATAAACATATAAGTATGTTTTAAAAAAACTACATTCGGGGCAGCCAGGTGGCTCAGTGAGTAAGAGCACTGGCTCCAGTGTCAGGATGACCTGGGGATCAAATCCGGGCTCAGATACTCAGCACCACACCCAGAAATAACTGGCCGTGTAACCTTGAGCAAGTTACTTAACCCTGATTCCTTTAAAAAAAAAATACATTAACTTAGATCTGTCAGTCAGTCAACAAGCATCTATTAAGCCCATTTGGGACCATCTTTAGTCCTCCTGATCTATATCTTGCCACTAGACCCAGATGGCTCCAGAGAAGAAAGTGAGGTTGGTGCTTTTGTACAGCCCTTCCTCACTTAATTCCAATTGACCTGCAAGTCATGGCATCACCTTCCTGATGTCGTGGTCCTCTTAGAGGACAAAGGAGAAACAGCAACAACAATCTATTAAGCCCATGCATGGGCACATTGCTAAGCTCTGAGGTTACTAAGACAAAACAAACAGCAGTCCCTGCCTCCAAGTAGCTAGGTATGGACAATATAGATAGAAGGTAACATGAAAGGATCTGGGAGGACCAGGAAAGGTCTCTTGCAGAAGGTGGGATTTGAGCTGATCCTGAAGGAAGCCAGGGAAACTAAGGCAGAGAATGGCAAGACCGAGCATCCCAGTGTGCACAGTCAGAGTAAAAGCTCAAACAAAGATGAGCGTTAGGTTCTAGAAACTGCAAGAGGGCCCTGTACAGCAGTAGAACGGAAGGGGAGAAGTATATGAAGGGTGGAAAGAAAGGGGGTAGGCAGTGAAGAACTCGAAATGCCAACCAGAGGACTTCACATCTGATCCTGGAGAGAAATAACATGGCGCCCCCGGAGTTCACTGAGCAGGGCATGACACAGTGAAACCAGAGCCTTCAAAAAATGGCTCTGTACCCGAATCATCATTTGGCTTCCATTTCTTCGGCTGTACAATGGTCAGATAAAGTGCTATAGAAATGTCAACACTTTATTTCCAACATACGGAAACAATATATATCTATATATAAAATGTATACATATGTGTATATGTGTGTATACACACACGTACAATATATACATACATATACTCTCTAATGTAAATAGCATCCCCCTGATAATTCCATCTCCTTATCTCTTGTCTATCACAAATTTTAAAAGTTTGCACAATTGTGAGAGTAAAGCAAAATGCATGTCATATGTGCTAAATGTGGGTTTGGGCAACCTGGTCACTGTAAGTATGGTTTTTGTGTATGTGTGTCTTGTCTCCCACAACACTTAGCCCTAGACAGGGCTGTGTACATAGTATGTGCTCACTGAATAATAGCTGGCATTTATATAGCCCTTTAAGGTTTGCCAAGCATTTTACATGTGTTGTTTCATTTGATGTTCACAACAGACCTAAGTGGTAGGTGCTTTTATTACCCCATTTTACAGATGAGGAAACTAAGACTAAGAGAGATTGAATGACTTGCCCAGGGTAACACAGCTAATAAGTCTTTGGGCAGTATTTGAACTCAGATCCTTCTGACTCCAAAGCCAGTGTTTTTAGCTACTCTCTCATCTAATTACTTCATGCTTAAATGTCTGTGAAATGAATTAATTAATTAATTTACTTATCTGTGGGCCTGTGGAATCTCCACAGTAAAATATAATCTCCCTGGGGGTAAAGACTGTCTTATCTTTGTCCAGAGCCTCACTTAGTTTCTGGTGCTTAACAGGAAATTAATAAATGTTTATCAAGTTGAATGAACAAATGAGCCATTTCTCCAGCTGCATTTTTGTTGGGAGGCAGAGTTGAGGAAAGGTAGATAAAAATGTCATGAAGAATAAACTGATTGGTCCTAGGCTACTGTTGGGTTTTTTTCATTATCTCATCAGAGACAACAGTCAATGGCAGTTTAAGTGACACCCAGAGTATTTGAACCTGCCATGCCTGAAATGTTGCTTTTTCCCCCTTTCCTCATCATTATTTTTGTTCTCACCATGGTCACTCATTTCAAAGTAATTGTGTATAATGATGACAAAAGATTTGGTGTGGGGTTTTACTTAAAATTAGAGAAAAATGAGAATTCATCTGAAGATAATTGGTCAGAGTTTAAACAAATTAAAATTGATCCCATGACATGATCCTGAAATTAGGTATGTAACTATGAAATATGTATGCCCAACATCTCCAGTGATAGAATTCTCAATAACTTTATTAAAGAGTTTTTCTCTCTGACTGCCTTATCATCGATCTGGCATTCCTGTGCATGGCACCTAGGAACCATAATGTTGAAGACAGCAGAGTATACTGGAAAGAGCCATAAGCCATAAGCCTACAGTAATAAGAGACCTGAGTTTGAATCCTGCTTCAGACAGGAGCTGTGTGACCATGGGTACATTGCCCAGTGTCATTGACCTCAATTTTCTCATCTGTAAAATAGGGAAAATAATAGTACCTAATTCCCAGGGTTGTTATGAGGATCAAATGACCCCAAAAATGGGATCACAAAGAGTTGGACATGACTGATGTGACTCAACAATAATACAGGACAAAAGATGGGTGTTCAATTTAAAAAAAAGTTTAAGAAAATTTGATGCTAGAGGTGATAGGAAGTCACTGAAATTATTGAGTAGGAGTGACATGGTCAGACTTATGCTTTAGAAAAATCACATTGTAGAGGCGGCTAGATGGCGAAGTTAATAGAGCACCTTCCCTGGAGCCAGGAGGACCTGAGTTCAAATCCAGCCTCAGACACCTAACACTTACTAGCCGTGTGACCTTGGGCAAGTCACTTAGCTCCAAAAAAGCATTTTAAAAAATCACATTGTCAGCTATGTGGAGGTGTATCTTCCCCCTAATAGCTCATGGAGGGCAGGCACTGTTTCATTTTTGCACAGTGTTGGTCTTCTAGAAGGTGCTTAATAAATGTTTGTGGAATGTATAACCTATATCAAATTGCTTGCCCTCTTAATGAAGGGAGGGAGAGAATTAGGAATTCAAAATTTTTCAAAATCAATGCTAAAAAAGAAATAATATGTTATTATAAATAAATATCAAAATGTTAAAAATTGTTTTTACATGTAATTGGGGAACAAATAGAATCTCAAATATAAAATCTTAAATATCTAAAAATAAAATTATATAAGATAAAATATATGAAATGTATCTAAAATATAAATAATATATAATATATTTTAAATATTTGTGGAATTAAATTGAGAGACAGGCAGCAAAAGACAAAAGAGTGGTTTAATGGATCCACACATGAGATCTGGTGGAGGTAAATTATTCCTGTCATACTACTACTACTAGCTAGCATTTGCATAGTGTTTTAAGAAAGGTATTCAAGCTACTGAGAATTAGGAATGGCTTCCTGTAGAAGGTGGAATTTATCTAGGACTTGAAGGAAGCCAGGAGGTAGAAATGAGGAGGGAATAAATTTTAGGCATGTTATCATTGCTTTTCAGTTGTGTCTGACTCTTCATAACCCAATTTGGGGTTTTCTTGCCAGAGATACTGGAGTAGTTTGCCATTTCCTTCTCCAACTCATTTTACAGATGAGGAAACTGAGGCAAACAGGGTTAAGTGACTTGCCGAGGGTCACACAGCAAATAAGTGTCTAAAGCCAGATTTGAACTCAGGAAGATAAGTCTTCCCTACTCCAAGGCCAGCCTTCTACCCACTGTGCCACCCAGTTGTCCTCTAAGCATAAAGGACTGTTTGCAAAAACTCAAGTCATTAAAGACTCTTTTACATGCTCTGAATGTAAGGCAAAATTTGTGTGGTAGTGGTAGGCGCTGGCATGTGCTGAATTAGGTAATATTAGTGAGAATAAGCCAGGAGGACTGATCCCCCAGACTTGGGAGAGAAAGAAGGGCTGAGGGTGATCTAATAAACAGGGCACCAGAATGGGGATAGACTGGGGGGGGGGGGGAGAGGAAGTTGTCCAGAAAGTGGCAACGGATGACTTAGATGTTTGTGCCCTATTACAGGGCTAGGAATCATTCCTAGGCTACATAGAAGGATTAGGAAGGCTGACAAAAATATGAATTGGTCGGATTTTGCAAATCAGGAACCAATTATTTACTATGCAAAATTTTTTAACTAAATAATTTATCATTAGAATTCTTTTTTTGCCTTTTTTTTTTTTTGCCTTTTGGAGGGCAGTTGGGGTTAAGTAACTTGCTTACATGGCTAGTTTTTTTGTGTGGGTGTTAAGTGTCTGAGGCCAGAACCAAACTCAGATCCTCCTGACTCTGGGGCCAGTGCTTTACTCACTGCGCCACCTAGCCACCCCTAGAATTCTTTTTAATAATGAGTTCCGTAGTCTACTTAAAATGTGAAAATGTATTAAAAACTTTTTAAAAGCTTATCTGCTTATATGAATCACAATATATCATTTAAAATTGTTATCCTTAGTAGAGCGAAGATGGCAAAGATAGGGACTCACTTGGGCTCTCTACCAAACCCTTCCAAATACCTGTAAAAAATGACTCTAAACAAATTTTAGAGCAGCAGAAGCCACAAAATGACAGAGTGAAACAAATTTCCAGCCCAAGACAACCTGGAAGGTCGACAGGAAAGGTCTGTTGCACCAGACTGAGAAAGGAATGCAGTCCAGCTCAAGATATGCCAGCATAGAATGAACCCAGCAAACCTGAAGTAGTCCTCAGGAGACTGAATTGTGAGTAGCTATGGTGGTTTCCAGACTTCTCAACCCACAAACACCAAAGACAACTTAGAAGGTCAGTAGAAAAGGTCTATCAGACCTGGGTGAGAGAGGAATACCATCCAGCCCCCATCCCAGCACAGCCCTAGGGTGGTGGTGGCAGCAGTAGCAGCAGCTGCTTTCAGAGCTCCCAGTCCACAGATAGTAAGTGAATGAAACAACTGAACAGAAAGAGACTATAGGGATCTCTTTGCTATACTTGGATCTGAGTGACAATCCTGGGTGGCAGCTCTGGGGTGAGGAAGAGCACTGGCAAGGTAGAGTTTGTGGCAGCAGTGGAGAGTGGAGCAGTGGAGAGGACACAGTTCCAGGACATAAAAGATCTCCTTAGATAATACCATCTTGGAAGAACTAAAAAATTACAAGTCCCTAAAAATATCTCTGAAAACAGCTGCACAAAACCCCTGAAGCTTGGGACACTACATCCTCCACACTGGAAGCAGAAACCTATCGTAACAAAGAGTTAAAAAGTCAAATGAACAAACAGCAAGAAAAAACTCAGACTTACTTTGGTAATAAGGAAGATCAAAACATACACTCAGAAGAAGACAACAGAGTCAAAGCTCCTACATCCAAAACCTCCAAGAAAAATATGAATTGTTCTCAGATTATAAGAGCTCAAAAAGGATATTGAAAATCAAGTAAAAGAAGTAGGGGAAAAAATTGGGAAAAGAAATGAGAGTGATGCAAGAAAACCATGAAAAACAAGTCAACAACTTGCTAAAGGATGCACCAAAAAATACTGAAGAAAATAACACCTTAAAAAAAATAAAACAGACTAGACCAAATGGCAAAAGAGGTCCAAAAAGTAAGCCAGTGAGGAGAATGCCTTAAAAAGCAGAATTGGCCAAATGGAAAAGGAGATCCAAAAGCTCACTAGTTTTTCACTTAAAAAAATAATTCCTTAAAAATTATAATGGAGCAAATGGAAGCTAATGACTATGAAAAATCAAGAAATTATAAAACAAAACTGAAAGAATGAAAAAATAGAAGACAATGTAAAATATCTCATTTTAAAAAAAGAACAACTAGGGGCAGCCAGGTGGCACAGTGAGTAAGAGCACTGGTCCCAGAGTTGGGAGACCTGGGATCGGTTCCAGCCTCGGATACTTAACACCCACACAAAATAACTGGCCGTGTAACCTTGAGCACGTTACTTAACCCCAATTGCTTATTTTTTAAAAAAAATGACCTGGAAAATAGATCCAGGAGACAGAATTTAAAATTGTTGGACTACCTAAAAACAATGATCAAAAAAAAAAGAACCTAAACATCATCTTTCAAGAAATTATCAAAGGAAACTGTCCTGATATTCTAAAACCAAAAGGTAAAATAGAAATTAAAAGAATCCATTGATCACTTCCTGAAAGAGATCCCAAAAGGAAAACTCCCAGGAATATTATAGCCAAATTTCAGAGTTCCCAGGTCAAGCAGAAAATATTGCAAGCAGCCAGGAAGAAACAATCCAAGTATTGTAGAAACACAATCAGGATAACACAAGATTTAGCAACCTCTACCTTAATGGATGGGAGGTCTTGGAAAATGGGATTCTGGAGGTCAAAGGAACTAGGATTAAAGCCAAGAATCACCTATCCAGCAAAACTGTGTAATCAATTGGGGGTGGGAGGGAATTGATATTCAGTGACATAGAGGAATTTAATGCATTCTTGAGAAAAAACAAGAACTAAAGAGAAAAATTGACTTTCAAATATAAGATTCAAGAGAAGCATGAAAAGGTAAACAGGAAAGAGAAATCATAAGGGACTTAATAAAGTTGAACTGTCTACATTCATACATGGAAAGATGATATTTGTAACTCATGAGACCTTTCTCATTATTAGGGTAGTTGGAGGGAATATATTATAGATAGAGGGCACATGGTGAGTTGAATATAAATGGATGTTATCCAGAAAATACAATTAAGGGATGAGAGAAATGTACTAGGAGAAGGAGAAAGGGAAAGGTGGAATGGGATAAATTATCTCACATAAAAGAGGCAAGAACAATTTTACAATGGAGGGAAAGAGGTAGAAGATGAGACAGAATGAGTGAACCTTACTGTCATCAGAATTGGTTTAAGGAGGGAATAACAAACACTCAATTGGGTATGGAAATCTATCTTATCCTACAGGAAAGTAGGGGAGAAGGGGATAAGAGCTGGGGGTGGGAGTGATAGAAGGAAGGGCACAAGGAGGGGGTAGTCAGAACACTTGAGGAGGGACAGGGTCAAAGGAGAGAATAGAATAAACAGGAGGCAGGATAGGATGGAGGGCAATAAAGTTAGTCTTTTTTTTTTGGAGGGGGGAAAGCAAAGCAATTGGGGTTAAGTGACTTGCCCAAGGTCACACAGCTAATAAGTGTGTCAAGGGTCTGAAGCCAGATTTGAACTCTGGTTCTCCTGACTCCAGGGCTGATTCACAACCTAGCTGCCCCTAAAGTTAGTCTTTCACAACATAACTATTATGAAAGTGTTTTTGCATGACTACACATGTATAACCTATATCGAATTATTTGCCTTCTCAATGAAGGTAGGTGGGGAGGGAAGAAAGGAGAGAATTTGAAACTCAAAGTTTTAAAAATGAATATTAAAAATTGTTTTTACATGCAACTGAGAAATAAGATATACAGACAATGGGGTATAGAAACCTATTTTACCCTACAGGAAAATTGATGAGAAAAGGGATAAGAGAAAGGAAGTGGGGGAATAGAAGGGAGGGCAGATTGGGAGAAGGGATAATCTGAATGCATGAGGTATTGGGGTGGGGGAGGGGAGAGAAGGGGAGAAAATTTGGAACTCAAAATCTTGTGGAAGTGAATGTTGAAAACTAAAAATAAGTAATTTTTTTAAAAGGAACATAAATAAAATTGCTATCCTTATTTACCAAATATTAAATAAAGGACTAGTTTTTTTAATAGCCTGTTTTCCAATGTTGTTGACTTCTTTTTTTTAGTGGATTCCTTACTATATATGATAGTTCTGTATTTGATTGAATAGCATCTTATTTGGCAGTGTTCATTCACTAAATATAAATTCACTATTCATCCACTAACTTTATTTTAGTTTTTTTTGGAGGGGTGAAGGTAGGGCTATTGGGGTTAAGTGACTTGCCCAAGGTCACACAGCTAATTTTTGTGTTAAGTGTCTGAGGCCAAATTTGAACTCAGGTCCTCCTGACTCTAGGGCCAGTGCTCTATTCACTGTGCCACCTAGCCACCCACAATTTATTTTAGATTTTACTGTAAAAAAAAAAATAGAGGATACATAAATGTAGATAAGTAAATACAAAATAAAATGCACATTTGGAGAGAGACCTAATATTTGAGGGAATACCCAAACTATAAGTGTCTCCTAAGCCTCTGTTCTGGGCCCTCTTCTCTTCCTACACCCTCTTTCTTGGTGTTTTCATCAACTCCCAGAGGTTCAGTTATGGGCTTTCCATTCAACTCCTTCCTGAGCTCTGTACCTGGATGAGCTGCAGGCTTCTCAAACTTCCAAACTGCTTGGCTTCCTTGGAAGTCCAGCTTAGATGCTCCCACCTACACGAAGCCTTTCTCATCCCCCTTCTCAGGTGTTAATGCTCTCTCCCTCCTCAAGCATCTACAAATTCACTGGAACATTAGACCATTAACTCCTCGAGGGTAAGGATTGTATTTTGCCTTTCTCTGTGTCCCCCCACATTTAGCACAGTTCCAGGCACTTAGTAAATGTTGACTTGACACCATGCTGGGCTATGGGGATTCAAATATAGAAACAAAATAGGCCCTGCCCTCAAGGGGCTTTCATTCTAGTAGAATTTATTTATTTTTCTGTTTACATAATCTCTAAGAAGAATGTAAGTTCCTTGAGGTCAGGAGCTGTTATTCTTTTTCATATTCTCAGATTTTAGCACAGTGCCCTGTACATAGTAGGAGCTTAATAAATGTTTGTTGAGTTGTTGAAATGAAAATGTTGCTAGCTATATGGAAAGAAGATATTTTAAGAAGAAGATATTTAAGAACCAATGTATAGGAACTGTCTATGTTTGGCCTCTGAGGAAGTATGAGGAAATACATACCTAGGAAATGTATCATGGTTAAACAAGGGTTAAATCTCATTCTTTTCCTCTTTTACCATTCTGTCCAAGGCTCAGCCCCTGCAATGGAATCCTATTGGACATACTCCACTCCACTGACCTCCAGCTTGGTCACTTTCTACTTCCCAGGGCACTTGACACTTAGTACCTCCCTAAACAGCCATCACTGGGTATTGTTTATGTTCCTTCCATGAGACAGATATGTACATTCCTATATTTTCCACTCCCCTGTTAGACTGTGAACTCCTTGGACAGGGATTACTTCTATTTTCACTCTTACTCTCTACCAAGCACAATCCAACAACAAATTGTCAATGGCTAATTAATAAATGAATCATTAAGAACTTGAGAAGGGTTTGCTCTGTTTAAAAACTGCTGAAAGTTTCCTGAAAAAAAAAAAGTGATCAAATTTCAGAGGGTTTAAAGCAACATATTTGTTTAAAATAGTCATCTTCTCTACTTGGATAATTAATAATGACAACAACAAAAATAATAATAGATGAAACATTATACTTTGCAGCTCATGAAGTACTTCACATTAGATTCATAGGATGAATAGGATCATCCCACTTTAGAGACAAGAAAGCAGAGGCCCAAAAAAAGTTGTCAGGCAGTTTTAAGGTTACCCAACTACATGACAGAGTCAGAACTCAAACCCAGATTTTCTGATTCTAAATCTCGCGCTCTTTCCATTATGCTAAGACTATCCAAGTGTCCCCCAACTTCTTAGTTACTTTTACTAACGAAACTTCCATGGAACTGATTATGAAGGTTTGAGGAGTAGAGTGGGGAGCAGTCAAACAACCTTCCTGAGGTCTCTTTTCAACTCTGTTACCCACCTTTCAGCTCATCACACTGAGAACCAACCCAGATGCAGCAACACAGAACAGACGGTTCCAGTTCACTCAAAATCAAAAGAAAGAAGATTCTAAAACATCCACATCAGTCACCAGTGTGAACCAGGCCAGCACATCTCGACTAGAAGGACTACAATCTGAAAATCATCGCCTGAGAATGAAAATCACAGAGGTATCACTTCTGGCATCTAATAGTGCAGTAGGGGGAGGGGGAGCTTTAGGACCTAACCCTAACCCTTCTGGAGTTTTACATTGCAGAGGGTACCTGCAAAACGCATTTCTGACTTGATTTACCATTTTGGGTTCTAGAACCTTAAAGCTAGAAGGGAGGTCATCCAGTCCAATCTCTATCTATTCTCCAGTATTCCTGACAGGAGGGGAGAAATGTGTCACCAAAACTCTGCTGGAACACTCCCAATGTCTCACTTCTCTTCCTCCCTAAGGCCACCCATTCCACTTCATATGAGATATCGTAATACCAGGGAAAGTCTGACTCCCTATCAGAAGCAGAGTTTCCTCATGTAACAGGGAATAACTACTCCATTGTCATCATGTCACGAGTAAGATCATGAGTGCCTTCCATTTCTTTCTTCCCCAAGACCATAAATACTTAGTGGATTTTCCTTCTGGGTGTGTAAGCTATAGAGCAGGAAAGTATTTTAGAGAACATCTAGTCCAGTGGGGTCAAACCCAAACAGAAACAGGGGGCACTAACTTGTACCTAAGGTTCCCTGTGGGTCACCTATTGACTTAGTTTTAGAATGTAATAAATAAGTTTATTATATTTTTATTTATTTTGTTAAACATTTCCCAGTTATCTGTTAATCTGGGTTGCATGTTTGATATCTCTTATCTAATCCAACCCCTTAATTTTATAGAAGAGAATTTGTCCGGTGTTGCACAGCTGATAAATAGGATTCAAACCCGCAACCATAAATCCAGGCATTCTTGAAGGCAAACAGTCCTATAGGGAGCCACAAATAGGATTCAAACCCAGGTCCCGCAACCATAAATCCAGGCATTCTTGAAGGCAAACAGTCCTATAGGGAGCCGCTTGCTTCTAGACAAGTAGCTGAGTCGTTTACTTGACAATCTACAGCACAGAACCTTGTTCAACTATGAGTAGCTCTGTCTGTCTGACTTGGATGTGATGCTCTTATATTCCAGCTGGACAAAGATTTAGAAGAAGTCACTATGCAGCTACAAGACACACCAGAGAAGACGACATACATTAAGCAAAACCACTATCAGGAACTCAATGACATCCTCAATATAAGGAACTTCACAGAGAGCACTGGTAAGATGGCAGCTGTCCACTCAGTACCAGGTAGAATAAGCATGTTGCCATTCTTTCCCAGGCCCATCTCTGACCTCTCCAAGCTCTACCTAGACAAAACTGCACCTTGGAATAAGACAGGATAAGGAGCTCTGTGGAAACGTAAAGGACAGTCCAGTGGGGAGAGGGACAAAACGGAATAGAGCATAGTCCTACTGCAGAGGCTCTTCTGCAGGGGGGGGGGGGTGACCTGTCCCAAAGAGGCGCTTGCCCAAAGCCACTGGAAGGCTAGGGAAGCCAGGCTTAAAAAAACAACAGTAGTCATCACGTGCAGAAAGCCTGGAAGCATATCCTTCCTCTCCCTAGAAAACTCATGTCCCACGCTGGTATCTGAGACAAAACCCTGTGGACACCATGCTAGGTTAGTTCTGAACTCTCTCTTTAAGGGCCATTTACTCATCACCAGGGGCTACAGCTTTAGACAGGAGAGATGTAGGCAAAACCCTCAAAACTTATGGTTATGCTTTCTAAAACTATGTTTCATTTTCATTTCTGCCTAAGCTAAACACAATTTTTTTTCTCTAGAGTAGCAAGATTAACAGTTAATAATATATCTTCTTTTTTTAATTTGTCTCTATACATTTTTTTAAAATCTTAATGTTAGCAAAAAAAAAGAATCTTGATGTTAATGTATAGACCATATTATTTCTAGCTTACAATTCTTAAATCCAATAGACTCTATTTTCTCTTGAATCTTGAAGGTCAGGAAAGAGTGATATTTGGTTCCTTGCCACAAGGTATATTATTTAGAGCCCTCATTTCTTCTCCACCCCAAACCCTGGGTGAACCACATACAGCCTGAGTGTTCGTTGGGCAAGGCCACTGAGAAAGTAAAGGCAGGAAGCAGATCTCTCTCTTTTTTTTTTTAATTTTATTTATTTATTTACTTTTAGTTTACAACATTCAATTCCACAAGCTTTTGAGTTCCAAATTTTCTCCCCCTCCCCACCAGGGCTGCATGTAATCTCATATAGGTTCTACAAATACCTTCACATTAAACATTAGTCAAGTTGTAAAGAAGGATTATAAGCAATGGAATTAGTCTCTCTCTCTCTCTCTCTCTCTCTCTCTCTCTCTCACACACACACACACACACACACACACACACACACACACACACACACACACACACACACAGAATTCTCCATTGGAGAAAAATATTTGCAAAGCCAGGAAGAATGCCACACTTGGCAGAGTCAAAGATAAGTCTAAATATAGGCAGAACTTCTACAATGAAAGCTTTCTGACAGGAAAACATGATTTATAGATACACTGAAAAATAACTCCAGTTATCAACCATACAGGTTTTATAGGGGATAGGACCTGAATTTGTGATTTCACTGGTCTAGGGAACTCCCAGGTAAGGAAATTCATTCTAACAATGCAGTGTGGCACCCTCTCTGGGCAAGTCACTTGATCTTTGTGTGCCTCTGTCTCCTCATCTGTAAAATGGGGATAATAACAGCACCTCCCTCCCAAGATCAAATGAGATAATGTATGTAAAGTACTTGGAGAAGGTAGGTGGTGCAATGAATGGAGCACTGGGCCTGGAATCAGGAAGACCTGAGTTCAAATCTGACCTCAGACACTTACTAGCAGTGTGACCCTGGACAAGACACTTAATCCTATTTGCCTCAATTTCCTCATCTGTAAAATGAACTGGAGAAGGAAATGGCAAACCACTCCAGTTTTTTTACTAAGAAAACCCCAAATGGGATCACAGAGAGTCAGACACAACTTATAGCAACAAATGTAAAGTGCTTTGCAAATCTTAAAGGGTTATATAAATGCTAGTGATGGTGATGATGATGATGATGATGATGATGATGCTCTGTAATTTATAGTCTTAAAAACTTGCCTAGAGCACCAAAAGGTTAAGTGACTTGGCCAGGGTCTCATAGCCAGCCTTTGTCAGAGGCTAGACCAGAACCCAGGTCTTTCTAATACGAAGGCTGACTCTATACACCAGTCACAAGGCAGATTTGGGAAAACAAGCTTATCTTCCAACCAACATGGCACCCTGGTGACTATTTCATTTTAAAGATGTGTGTACCTGTTTTTAAAAATTGCATTCTGAGTACAAAAAAAAGAAAAGCTGAATGACATTTTGTTTGTTTTTCACTCAGATGGTGAAAAGGCTATTTTAAAAAATCACCTCGATCAAAATACCCAGTTACAGTGGAACACAACAGAACCCTCGCGATCAAGCCAGGATCCCAGAGAAGATATCAACTCCCCAGAACAGTGAGTAGAATCCAGCTAAAACTTAGAGAAACAAAAGGAACAGCCAGATCCCTGTACTCAAAGACTCCCAGGCATGATGGGAATGAGTGGCAGCCCCTGATTACCCAGGGACTGTCAGGACAGGACTAACATATATAATACTCTATTCCCAGTTTATTTTCCATTTGTCATAACCTTTGAGATAGATGTGCAGTTTCCAGCCCATAGTAAATCTTTAATAAACACTTGTTTACTGACTGACATGTGTCCTGCAAACCTGATTCTCCTTTTTTCACTCTGTGCCCTCTTCCTGCTGGTGAAAGAGTTGGAATGAATAGAGGGACTTTGATCTGGGCCTGTGATTTCATTGCTGTAGGGAGCTCCCCCTGTAGCTGCAGATTTACCCCTATTCTGCCATTTCCAGTCTCACAGAGCTGACTGGGGCACAAAGAGTTTAAGGGATTTACCCCAGGATGTGTCAAAGGCAGAATCTGAACTCTTTTTAAATAATTATATTTAAATATATGTATTGGAATATAATGAGAGATAGTGAATGACGTAGGGCATAGAACCAGTTGGAAGCCCTCGGGTCAAGTCCAGTTCTGTATATATATTAACTATGTGACCCTGGAAAAGTCACTGAAATTCTCAGTGTACCCCAGCAACTTTCTGAATATACAAGGGAAGAGTAATTGCCATATGCATTAATAGAAAGACGACTCTCCTGAGAAATCCATTTTGTTATTGTTCCATTGTTTCAGTCCTGTCTGACTTTCCATGACCCCATCTTGGCAAAGATACTGGAGTGGTCTGCCATTTCCTTCTCCAGTTCATTTTACAGATAAGGAAACTGAGGCAAGCAGGGTTAAATAACTTGCCCAGGATCACACAGCTAGTAAGTGCCTGAGGCCAGATCTGAATTTAGGAAGATGAGTCTCTGACTCCAGACCCAGCACTCTTATCTACTGTGCCATCTAGCTGCCTAAGAGATCCATACACCAGTGAAATTACAGAGCTAAATGAATGAAAAGAGAAAGACAGAGAGACAGAGACAGAGAAACAGAGAGAGAAAAATAGCAACAAAGACAGAAACAGAAAGAGAGTGAGAGAGGTAGGCAGCATGGTGTGGTACAAAGAAAGCCATCCTGAGACTCAGGCATAGGCGGGGTTCAAGTTCTGCCTCTGACACGCACTGACTTGAGTCATCCTGGACAAGTCACTTCCTCTCAGTGCCCCAGGCAACTCTCAGTGCCTTGAAGTTGTGGAGCAGACACCAATTAGCACTGAGACAGGGGATTTCCTCCCAGGGATTTCTATATACCAATGAAATCATGGGTTAAATGTAAAAAAAACAAACAACTTGGAGACCCAGGCATAAGAGGGAACTCATCAACTACAGTAAATATCGGTTAAGACCTTGATACACCCTGAGGCTAAAAGTCTAAGCCCCAGGCTCTGCCCTCCCAGAGCTTGTGGTAGGACAGCCAGTGCTAAATGATAATGACCTTGGGAGCTCCGAGGAGGGAGGGAGAACCATGGCCAAGGAAAGTCAAGCAGCGTTTCAGTGGCCCAGAGTCTGAAAGGACAGATGGCCAGGACTAAGATGCAAACAGGGGTGAGGAGTGTGTTCCAGGAAGAGAGAAAAAAATGAGCAGAGACCCAGGGGTCCCCCTGCACTCTCTGGGTTGTGATCTGTCTAGAACTAACAGCACATCTTTCTGTAGCAATTTAAGGTTACAAAGTATTTTGGCCACAGTCACCCTGGGAGTCAGCACAAATGGCATTAACCTCATTTTGAGATTAGGAAACTGAGACACAGATAGGTAGTGCAACTTGTTCAAGGTTATACAACTAGTTAATATTGAAGCCTGGGTTCAAACCCAAGTCCCCTGACTCTAAGACCAACACCTTTGCCACTGCACCATAGGGCCCTGTTAAATGTTGGGGATATGAGGTGACACAGTACATAGAGAGCCAGCCCTGGAGTCAGGAGGAGTTCAAACCCAGCCTCAGACACTTACCAGCTGTGTGACCCTGGACAAGTCACTTAACCTCTGATTGCCTAAAAAAATCAAAATAAATGCCAGGGATGCGGATGCCAGGAATCCTTAGGCTGTAGGGAATCTTTGACAGATGTCAGGCGCTGTGTGATGATGCAAGCCTGGGACACCTGCTACTGGGGGAAGCTTAGGCTGCAGGATCCCTTGAATTTGGGGGTTCTGAGCTTCAGAAAGGCTAAAACAGGTATCCACACTAAGTTGGACAAGCACCCTGGAGCGCAAGACACCAGGCTGCCTAAGGAGGGATGAACCAGCCCAAAGCAGAAAAAAAGAACAAATTAAAGTTTCCATGCTGACCACAGGTTGATACACTTCCAACCTAGAGACTTTTAAAAACCCACCCATGTATGTATGTGTGGATACATACATGTATATTGTGTATGTGTTATGTTTTATATGTATATGTGCGTGTATCTCTGTGTATACATATACATACAAGTATATGACATTATATAAATTATATTATATATTATATTAATTCTATTACATATTGTATTATATAAATTATATTATATATTATATTGTATTAATTATATTATATTTGTATTATATCATATTATATATTTTATGTTTTATTTATATTATATTTAATCTAATTTTATATTTATGTGTTTTATATATTATCTATGTGTATGTATGTGCTTAGGTGGACGTGTGTTGTGTTTATATGTACGTACATGTGTGTGTGCATATACATACATACACATGTATATGTTTGTGTATTATACACATGTGCATGTCATGGGGGGGTGTCACAGCTAAGTAACAGGCAACCACAAAGCAGGGTCATCCAGGACTACAAGAAGGGCTTAGCCCAGTGGAAGATCTCTGGTCACAATACAGGCAATACAATACAATTATTGTGAGACTCAATAACCTCAGGGTGGGAATGTGTGGACCATGCAGGAAACAGGCTGTCAGTGAGCAAGTCAGAATGGGTATATAAGGACTCAGGAAAAAGGAATGAGAATGCAGAAGCGTACATGGACAGGTAGCATAGGTGGCCCAGTGCACAGAGTGCTGGGAAGACTCATCTTCCTGACTTCAAATCTAACCTCAGACACTTACTAGCTGTGTGACCCTGGGCAAGTCACTTCATACTGCCTCAGTTTCCTCATTTGTAAAATGAGCTGGAGAAGGAAATGGCAAACTGCTCTAGTATCTTTGCCAAGAAAACCCCAAGTGGGGTCACAAAGAGTTGGACACAGCTGAACAACAAAGTATGGTGTAGTTGAAAGAGCACTGAACCTGGTGTGAGAACACTTAGGTTCTAAAATTTAGTGGCTATATAACCATAGGTATGTCAACCTAACTCTCTCAGCCTCTGTTTCCTCATCTGTAAAAGGGGAACATAATATTTGTACTATCTTCCTCACAGGTGTCTATCTGTGA
Source organism: Petaurus breviceps papuanus (assembly GCF_028583685.1). NCBI lineage: Eukaryota > Metazoa > Chordata > Mammalia > Diprotodontia > Petauridae > Petaurus > Petaurus breviceps. Next base: position 5,641,220 of record NW_027185764.1, read on the forward strand.
GTAGTTATTAATAAGGAAACACAATGTCATAGGACAGAGCATAACTGAAAGGGACCTTAGAGGCAGGGATGTAACTCAGGTGAGCTAATAGTTAAATTTTCATTGTGAGCATTTACACCTAGGAAATCAACAAAAGACAGAAATCAGGGATTGATTTATTGTTCTATTGATTATTGAAATTTATAAGTGAAGGAGAAAACATTCATAATGCAAACTAGTGTGCCCTGTGCATATTTTTTCTTTTTTACCGGAACACCCCTGCTTAGAGGTCATTTATTCCGACTTTCTCATTTTACAGATGAGGAAGCTGAGGCCCAGAAGTTGTAACGTACCCAACACATCCAATTGTGAGCAAGTGGTCTAGAACTTATATGTAAAGGCTTAAGCAGAGGACTGATTCCATCTAGTCTCAGGGGCAGATGACAAATACAGATGAGGAGCAGGTCCACACCCATGGTACAGCAGACTTAGAACCACTGACCCCAGATGAGAGGCCTGCTGTCTAAAACCCCTAATTTTAGCAATCCCAGTGGATGGCAGTACACAAGGGTTAGCAGGTGTGTCGCAGGCAGCATCCCAGGTGGTTATAGAAATAGGTGAAGGCAATACTGGCCTCCCCTTTCAGCTGATTTGGCTTCTTTTCCCCCCTCTCTGCAGCATACAGCGCCGGCTGTCCTTACAACTCCCCATTCTCCACCATGCCTACTTACCATCGATAGGGGGCGTGGATGCCAGCTGTGCCAGCCCATGCGTGAGCCCCACTGCCAGTCCTCGGCACAGACACGTGCAGCCACCTTTCCGAGTCATGGTTTCAGGCCTGTAAGTGTGGAAAATCAGTGCTTCCTAAACTGTGGGTTAATGACTCAAGGACTAGACGACACATGGAACACAGAAGTCTGCTCAAAGGAGACTATCGGCTCTTACCCCGGAGAAGCTGGATGCTGAGGCTGCCCTCATGCATAACTCAGGTGGAGGGGAGAGTAAGCTGCCTTGAGTCTGCCCTGTAGCCTTAGGCATGGAATTTTTATTTCTTCACAACGAAGATCAATGGAAATTATCTCTTCCCAAATTTCCACAAACGAGGAGCTGGGAAATTTGAATCTTGCAAAAAAATTGAAAAAAAAAACAAAAAATGAAATATATCTGCTAGAATAGGGACAATAGAAAACTCCTTTAAAGTCACTGAGCATTTCAAGGCTGCTAAACAGGTGGCGGCATCTGCCCAACCCCAGGATCAGGAAAAGAAGATGAAAAATCTACCCGGTGTTTATTGAACTGCAGGCACTGCCTTTGACAAAAGCAGCATCAAACTGTTGAAACCATTCTGCTTCTGATCAGTTGAGGCTGGTTTCAGTTGACAGAGGAATCCCAGGCTTGGTGGGGGGGAAGTCTCCTAAGACTCACCATTGCTCCATTGTTCAGGGGACCTTGTCACTGAAACCTGATCTTCCAGGGAGAAGCAGAGCTGCCCTCAGCCCTGAGTGTGGCCAATCCATCACCAGCTCCCCTTTCAACCTAGGCTCTTTGCTGGTTGGACCTCAGAGGGGGGATATGTAGCAATGGCCAGGTCCCATTGCTACCTATTTGGGACTTCATTTTGACAAGTTTTGTCTGCATCTAGTCACAGAAAAAAAATGATAAAAAAAAAAATAAGCAAAAACCCACCTGGGTATACAGAAGTAGCCAAAGGGTACTGAGGGCTCATCAGTCAAAAAGCTGGGGGACCTTGGGTGATAAAGACAATGCCACTTGATGACACATTTGTTACTGTTTGATAGATGCCACATCTTAGCACAATAACACCTAATTTCACATCACTCTGGGGATCTGGGGCACACAACCACCTTTGCAGGTAAATTCTGCTACTTTCACCGAGAGTCTGTCATTCACTGCATTGGCCGTGCACTTATGTTCCTATCAGTATAACCTGGTAACCCTGGGCTAGATGTCGAGCTTACCTTAGAATGTCTGTTCTGATCAGAAAAAAAATAATAAAAGAAGGAAGGGATGAAAGAAGGAAGGATGGAAAGGAGAGAGAAGCAGAAGGAGGAAGAGAGGGGAGGAAGAGAGAAACAATGATAGAGATGAAGGAAGGAAGGAAGGAAGGAAGGAAGGAAGGAAGGAAGGAAGGAA
>NW_027185764.1:5643362-5710308 GCF_028583685.1 Petaurus breviceps papuanus
GAAGGAAGGAAGGAAGGAAGGAAGGAAGGAAGGAAGGAAGGAAGGAAGGAAGGAAGGAAGGAAGGAAAACTGAGCACTTTAACCTCTCTCAAGGCACAGGGTCCAAGGGCTGGCTTGAATTTTTTTGTCAATGATTTTTTTAACCCAACCAAAGTGAATTGGAGGCACTCAGCTAAAAGGTGCCACTCTATACAGCAGTAAGACGGGAGAGTCCGAGTAGGAGAGAATTTCTCTGCCCTCCCCAGCTTTCAGGGGACTCACAACCACCCTGGTACAATTCTAAAGGATGCCAACATCCAGCATCCCTGGAGTGGTCACAGGCTGGCATGCTAATTTTTCATATGCAAAAGCAAATTCAGTTCCATTTCAGTTCCCCCACAAGGCCCTAATTATTTTCATTCTTTCTATCATCAGAAGTATTGTACAACAGAAGCAAACCAAGGATGCTCCAGTGCCAGTCCCTGGCCATCCTCCAAAGCCAATCCTCTATTAACATTCCTTAGACAGGTGGCCTCTTTGCTAGAGAAGTCACCAAACAGTGACTTGCACAGTGTGTGCACCATACACTGGTTTGCTCTCTAATGAAGGAATTTGACTGGCAGCTTCAGCAGGCAGGGCAATAATCCCTTCCCCTATGTCCCCGAGGTCAGGAATACTGCTGTAACAGCAACTTTTCCAAAAGACGCCATCTGAATATCACAGCCATAAGCAACAGAAAACAAACATAATTCACTTAGAGAGAGGTGCCAGAGGTCCCGTAGCTTTTAGGAGAGAAAAAAAACAACAAACCAACTGTGTACAGTACATCACAGGTTAGAGTGGAGACCATTACTCTGTTTTCAGCACTCAAGATTGATGTCGTCACTGACTGTGTGTTTCCAGTATTGAATTGCTTTCTTGATCCCACCAAGACCAGATTTAATTTAAAGGACCATGTTAATTTTTTCAAAGGGAACAGGACAATTGTACATAATGTATACACACATGCAAAAAAAAAAAATCTCTGTAGACATATTATTCCAGCATAGCAGGACAAAACCAATCCAAAGTGTTGGACCGTCGGAGGTGAGTGTGTCTGTCTGTACTTTGTGAATACTGACTGTGTGCAGTCTATTAGGTTTAAACCATGCAGTACATTCTCTGTCCTAACAATAGTAGTTCCTCCCATTTAAAAAAAAAATCCTGCAAATAACAAGACCCACAGAAGTGACTCTAGCTATCTAATTGTTCTGTTCTTTTATACAGCAGCAAAACACAAAACTGTCCATTTATCATGCGGCTGTGCTCCAATGGCATTTCCCAATGATGTTAGTGCACAAATGCTTTCAATTAGAATGGAACTGCCAGGATCCAATGTAAATGAAGAATTTCTTGTATCCTTACTGCATGAGGTCGATTTTTAATAAATTGTTGCAAAATTTGTTTTTATGAATAAAATATCAAAATCAGACTCTCTTTCTTAGCGTCTGGCTCTCCTCCCTTTCCTCCCTGCACTCATACAGACTCATTAGATGACAGTGCAATCTAGTGACTGCAAAGAATCAGAAGACCTAGGCTGGAGTCCCTGCTTTGCCACTTTCTAGACTGATAACGTACGTGTCAATAATAATTGTTGTTGTTCAGTCATATCCGATTCTTCATGACCCCATTTGGAGTTTTCTTGGGAAAGATACTGGAGTGGTTTGCCATTTTATCCTCCAGATCATTTTTACAGATGAGGAAACTGAGGTACACAGGGTTAAGTGACTACCACCAGTTAATAAGAGCCCAGATTTGAGCTCAGTCTTCCTGACTCCAGGCTTAGCACTCCATCCAGCTGATCCACCCAGCTGTTCCCATAAGCACATTATTGGTGTCCTGACTTGTGTCCTGTTTTGGGTCCTGACTTGTGATTTCATTGCATAAGGAATTCCCAATGAGGAAATTCTCCCAACTACTGAAGATTTGCAACTGTCATGCACCTTTAAGAGTAAGGATTCTTTCACTGTACTTGTGTCCCCAAGTGCCAAGGACAGTGCCTGGAAAATAGAAGCCTGAGCAGTCCTTGCCTAGGTCATGAAGTTGCCTGGGCCATAAAGAAGTTAAGTAACTTGCCCAAAGTCACCCACCCAGCATATGTCAGAAACAGAACTCAAATCCAGACCTTCTGGACTCCAAGAGTCTCTATTAATGTTGCCTCTGATTTGTCATTCACTTAGTCAATAAGCATCAATAAGTGCCTACTGTGTGGAGAGCAGGCAGCTAGGTGGCGCCATAGTACGCGGAGTGCTGGGCCTGGAGTCGGGAGGACTTACCATGCTGAGTTCAAATCTATCCTCAGACATTTATTAGCTGTGTGACCCTGGGCACGTCTCTTAACCCCATTTGCCTCAGTTTCTCCATCTGTAAAATGATCTGGAGAAGGAGATAACAAACTTCTCCAGGATCTTTGCCAAGAAAACCCCAAATTGGGTCACAAAGACTTGAACACAACTGAAAATACACAGAGGATACAGCTAGGTGCTGAGGAAAACTCAAATAAGGCATGATCCCTGCTCTGCTACAACTCATAGTCTAGTAGGAGAGTTAAGGATTAAATGTATTTAATTAATTAATTTAATTAAGTATATTGAGGAAGTTTCAGTGCTTACACCTTCTGAACACACAAATTCAATTTGAAATGAGTTGGCTGATTCTGATCAGATACGGGCTCACAGCTGTAGTCCTCAGTAAATGGGTTTTTTTTTTTCAGCCCAAAGGAAAGAAACACTCGAATGACAAAGATCCCTGAAACCTCAATACCATGCACGGATGGCACTCATGCCCTCAGCAAGGGGGTTACAGCTCTGTCGTTCAAACCCCAGCCTCGGCATGGTGATTCCCATATGAACTGGTATCAGTCCCGCGGACCGTCCCAAGAAGCTACTTTTCGATTGTTGGGGCTAAATAAAACACCTACTGTTGCACTGTTGCATTCAGTACAATAACAGGTCACGTCTATGTAGCTCTTTTGTGTGTGTGAGGGCGTTTTCCTCACACCAGCTCTATGAGATCAGGAGGGTTGTATCCTGTTCATTATCTATGAGATAAGCAGGGGGCATCATCACCCCCATTTAACAATGGAGGGAACCAAGATCCAGAGGGGTTAGGTGACTAGAATCAGAACTCAGAATTGAGGTTCTCTTAGGGTTCTTCAAATCTTGCGTTTTTTCCACTAAGTGATGGCCACTAAGTCATCTAGTGGTTAGAGCACGGGAGTCTGGAGTTCAAATGTGACCTCAGATATTTCCTAGCTGTTTGACTCTAAGTGAGTCACTTAACTTTATTCACTACACCATTCAGGCAATCAGACCAAAAACAGAAATAAAAATCAACCAATCAAATAAATAATACCAATCCCCAATGTATAGGGCACTTCATAGCTTTCGAATCACTTTCATATGTGTCATTCCATTTGATCCTCATAACAGCTCTATAAAGTGGGCATGGTCAGTATTTTACAGATGAGAAAGCTGATGTTGATGGGGGTGGATATCATTTGCCTAACATCACACAGTAGGCACCAGGACTCCAATCTTTGTTTCTAAACTTCTAATCCAGTGCTCTTTTCATTAACACATTGACTGGAAATACTTCATAGACATAGACTAAATGCCACTTGGGCTTTCTATATACTAGTATATCAACTTACCTTACAGGTGGAGAACCATGGGCTTACAGTCTTATCTCAGGTGGTTAGGGTTAGGGTCTCTCTAGTGAGTGAGAGGAGGGGGATGAAAGGCCATCTCTTCCAGTAAGGCTCCAACCCAAAGCAGTCGAACAAAATCATCTTCAATCCCGGTGACCTGTCCATTCAAAATGAGGTTCTAAGAGCATACCCCAATGGATGTCTGCCAGTCCTCTCAATGAATCAGTCAGTAGGCATGTCAATATGTATGTCAATGAGTATTCAAACATCCCTTCCCCCTGTAGCAGCAACCACACTGGCATACCCAGAATGGCTGCTAGCACAGGTTCTTAGATCTGCTTTACTAGGAAAGATAGCTGTTTAAGGGGTCAACAATATTTTTTTAATTACATCCACTAGTTCAAGGGAAAAGTCAGCACCTTGAACATCAGAGAAAATACAAGCAGAGAAATAAAGACCAACAGACAGGGTTCTGATTGCCTGAATCAACTAGACACTTTACATATATCCCTGGATCAAGAAAGCCTTTATATCTGAGCAGTCAGGGAGCTCTGAACATCTGGCCACTCAGAATCTCCACCAAGAAACCACAAGATCCTTCTCATAATTGAACCCCCAAAGCAAAACACCAACTCAGAGTATATATATACTTCTCAGAGCCAGAAGGCATCATGACCCTCCTTACTCAGTGCCTAATTAGAAATTAATAAAAGATGTGAAAGCCTTCCTGGAAGCAAGCCTCCCCTAAGCAAGCTTCCCTTAATGGACTCCACGTGAGGCCTATTAATGATCAGGGGAAGATCTTCCATTCCATTAACATTACACCTCCCCTCCCCAAGTAAGATACAATCAAGGTCCTAAACAAGAGCCCATCACCCTATAAGCTCACAAACTAATGGAAGGAAAGGAAACAGGAGACATCCTGCATACATATACAAATAATAAAGCCTTAAGATCTTAACCTTTTTTCTATGATGGACCCCATAAGCAGTCTGGTAAACCCTTTGAACCCTTTTTCAGAATAATGTTTTAAAATATATGAAATGAACCACTCAGGATTACAAAACATGGTTATCAAGATATTTTTACGAAACAAATTCAGACCCCAAGTTAAGAACCTCTAATCTAAAAAAAAAAAAAAGAACCTCTAGTCTAAAGCAATCTGTGGTGTGCCTACCTTGCCAGCCTCTCTTCACATCCTTCACTTCCTGTCATTCTCCTTCATGGAACCTAGCTTCTGGCCAAACCAAGTTACTCAGACCCAACAAGCCCTCTCCCACCCCCATGCATTCTAATGGACTAACTGCAGCATCTGGACTATTCTACTTTCTCCTTTTCACCTTCCACATTCCTCCTCTCCTTTCAAGGCTCATCTCAGGTGCCACCTTCTCTACCACTTAGCTGGTTGATACAGTAAATAGAGCCCAGAGTAAGTCATTCTACTTCTATCTGCCTCCGTTTCCTCAGCTATGAAATGGGGATAATGATAGCACATGCTCCCAGGGGTGTTGTGATGATCAAATAAGATAATAATTGCAAAGCACTTAACACAATGCCTAGCAGATAGAAACTTAATAAATGCTCGTTTCCTTCCTTCCTTTATCGTGTGAGCAGAAAGTGATGTTTCCCCCCTCCAACATTCTTAAAGCACTCTTTCCAGATCTCTCCTTGGCCCTCAGAACTATACAATTTATATTTTATTTATCTGTGTATATACATCCTATAGGGCAGGGCTTGTGTCCTGTAGTCTTGGCACCATAAGATAGTGGCTCTAAAGCTGGAAGGGACCTCAGAGGCCATCTAGTCCACCCCCTCATTTTGCAGATGAGGAACCTGAGACCCAAGGAGGCTTAGTGACTTGCCCAAGGCTATATATGAGCAAACACTTAGCAAATATTGGGTGGGATTTCAACCCAGGTTCTTTCTAAAGAGGAAGCACTGTATTAAGATGCCTTCTCTATCACCAGCATCTGGCAAAGTACCTTCTTTTCAGTTGTGTCCAACTCTTTGGGACTTCATTTGGGGTTTTCTTGACAAAGATCCTGGAGTGATTTACCATTTTCCTTCTTTGGCTCATTTTATAAATGAGGAAACTGAGGCAAACAGGGTTAAGTGACTTGCCCAGGGTCATACAGTTAGTAAGTGTCTGAGGCTAGATTTCAGCTCATGAAGATGAGCTTTCCTGGTTCCAAGTCCAGTATTCTATCCACTGCACCACCTAGCTGCCCTTCCTTGAACATAGTAAGCATTTGATAGATGTCTCATGGAATTGAATTCAACCAACTATAAGATCAGGATTAACTCATGAGACATCAATTCTGAAATTATCTCCTTCCACTGTGTTTTATACCTCCACACCACACCCCTCACACCATAGTCTTCTGCTATTTTCCCTATAGTGCTTAGTAGCAAACCTCAAAAGAAGGCTGCTCTCAGGGAGCAAGGGGAGGGATATGTCCCCTCCTATGTCCAGTCCAACTAGCTGGGTACAAAGTGAAGCCCCACTCAAAGAACATGGGTGGTAACAGTGAGACATTCACAGTGAAGCAAGTTCTGGAATTTACTGATGGAACACAAGAGTTAGGGATCCCTGATGTCAGCAGATGATTCCTCCCTTCTTCCCCTTCTCCGCCCAGAAAAGCTTAACCTAAGTTTTAACTAACTATTGACCTTAACCTAAGGTCAATGCAGATTTTGTCCATATTTCCATATTATTCCTATATAAAAACTGATGTTGAGATAAAACAGCCAGTAGTAAAGTGTATACACCCTTGGAGTTGAAGAAGCTGAGTTCAAATCCAGCCTCAGACACTCTCCAGCTATGTGACCTTGGGCAAATCACTTAACCTCCATTGCCTAAAAAAAGAAGTCTATGCACCACTTTAGCACATACACTACCTTCGGACTGAGAGATACAGAGATAGCCTTATGCTTTCATGGAGCTTTCAGCCTAGGAGGGAGATGAGATATGCTCGTTAATAACTACAACACAATTTGCTTTAAGAACAATGGAGAGACCTAAACACACTGGAATGAGAAATTGGGGGAGTGTAGAATCTACCGTTGTCCTGATAAATTTCACAACTAGCTCTCCAGGAGAAAAAAAAATGTACATAAGCCATACAAGTTTAATGTATATTGGTAATGATGGTGGATGGGATTTGCCTAGGACCCCTAAAAGAAAAAGACCATGTCTTTGGGACCTAGATGCCTAAACCCAGGTCTCTGGTGTTTGCCTGAGGCACTCAGCCCCTTGCTTTTTTTTTTCTTTTTTGGAGGGGGGAAGGTAGGACAGTTGGGGTTAAGTGACTTGCCCAAGGTCACACAGCTAGTTTTGTGTGTGTGTGTGTTAAGTGTCTGAGGCTGGATTTGAACTCAGATCCTCCTGACTCCAAGACCAATGCTCTATTCACTACACCACCTAGCTGCCCCTCAGCCGCTTGCTTTTAACTACCCTTTCACTGTGGCACTCATTGTCTGCACCTGTCCACTGGCCCACCCCATGCTACTTGCTACTCCTTAATCCCATCCAGATCTTTCTATATTAAAAAAAAGCATTCATCTTGCTACCATTAAATTGCTCAGATTCTTAAAATCCCTGCTCCCCTACTCCTACCTGAACCCCCAGCTTGTTCACAAATTCACAGATTCTTAAAATCCAGCCCTCTTCTATTGGTGACACAGTTAACCTTGTCTCTGACTGAAAGAAGGCTTGAGTGGTCAAATTCTTTTGAGGCAGACCCATGCCCTTTGTCCTTGTATTTCACAGTTCCCAAGCACCCCTAGACCACAACAGTAAGACTTCTCCATTGCTTTCATAACTCTAGACAATAAACAAAACAATAAATCAAGCCCTTATTTATAGCTTTTGTGGGTTTCCAAGGTATAAGTGCTCACATTGAAAATTTCACAATCTACTCTCTGAGTCAATACCAGCTGGCTCCAGCATAGCCCTTGATGGACTCCCTTACACTTGAGGTGGAGGATAGCAGGGCAGAGAGGCATAGGGGGACCAGAAAATAATGAGGAGTCCAATTATGTTGGTTCTTACTGAGGCAGGAAGATTTCCAACCAACAAGAAAAATCAAAATCAGAAGCAATTTCTAGCCACCTAGTCCAACTCCCTCATTTGAGAGAGAAAAATAAAGCTCAAAAACCCAATTGAATATAATCTCCTGGAGGCAGAGGCTATTTTATTTTTGTCTTTTTGTACCCAACACTTACTGAAACTCATGGCACATTGTGATACTATAATAAATGTTTGGTTGATTGATTGATTGATTGGCTTACCCAAGGCTATTCATAGAGCTAGAGTCAGAGCCAGAACTCGAACCCAGGTCATCTGACTCTCAAGTCAGTCTTCTTTCTATACCACCTGGTTAGCTTTTATTCTTTGTAAACTAGAAAATTCAATTAACTAAGACACTGCCTTAACCCAACAAGCATTCAGGTTATATTCAATAAATCAAGAATCTGTGAAAGGCTGAGATCCAAGATGAGCCTATCCCAGGCCTGAGGGACAGCTTGTGTATATGTGAACGCCCCAAGGCAAAAGATGGAATGTCAGGTTCAAAGAACAGCTAGTCCTCCCACCCTTCTGGAACACAGAGTTCTTGAAGAGGAGGAATATGAAATCAGGCTAGGAAGATTTATGGGAGTCTGGTTAAGGAGGATTTCTAGTTGACAAGATCTGGCCAATTCAAAGCCTCAAGTCAAATCTGCCCAGGTAATGGGCAGTGAGCACCAAACCTCTGCTGCACACATCTTAAATTTATTTAATTCTGGTATAAAAATTTCAGTGAGCAGCTCTGAAGAACCCTGTGAAACATATTGTTTCTTCCAAATGCCAGAAAGTTGATAAGTAACAGCAAGATTTCCTCTGTATTCTGATAGTATGTGTTACATACACTCCTTGGGAAAATGAATTTTTCATTTTTAACACTTTCTTTTATAGTTTTTGGCATACAGTAGATCCTAAATAAAGAGATGGTATTCCCTCTAAGTGAAACAATTTATCTGTAAAATTAACAAACCACAGCTAGGTCACAGCATACATGAAGGGGACCCCTTGCTTTGGGCTAAGGCATGCAATGTGTACTGGGTTCAATCCTAGGGGGAGCCAGGCCTCTAATGCAGGGGGAGGGGGATTAGGTTCCCTTTTCTCACATTCTTTAACTTGTTATACACACACACACATACACATACACACGCGCACATACAGATACATACATACACACACACCAGGTGAAATCGCTTAAGTTTTAGATTTTTTGGCTCATGTCTATCTTCTCCAGAAAAAAAAAAAAAGGTAGAGAGGAGAAAGAGAGTGTACAATGTAAATCAGGAAGGGACATGATACCTTTACATCAGGAATTTATTTCCTATACAGAAAAGCAATACCAAAGGACACAAAAGATTTATAGCACATATTAATAGAAATACATAAAGCAGAATTAAGTAACTATTCTATTGCAATCTTCTGGGAAGCTAGTAATAATTAGTTTGCATTATTATTGCTTTATTATTTTATTTACATATATTATTTATTATATAATGCTAATAATTTATATTGCGTTATTATTATATTGCACTAATTATTATTAGCTTGCATTTTGCATTTCACCTCAGTTCTGCACTGTCTTTCTCAAAGTCCTCGTCTTCCATGGGGTGGCTAGGTGATGCAGTGAATAGAGTACTGGCCCTGCAGTCTGGAGGACCTGAGTTCAAATGCAACCTCACATGCATGATACTTACTAGCTATGACAACAGGAATAATAAGCATAGGCATGGATTCTAACACAAACATTCCTTAAAATAATTTAGAAACCCAGCACTACCAGGTAGGTGAGATATCCTTATTTGCCTTGGCCATAGCAAGCCTCCTTGAAACATATGCAAGTTTCCTCAAGGTCAGCACCTGAATCCCCATTGGACTATGAGCTCCTTAACAACAAGGACTGTGTTTTGCCCATTCCCAGTGCCTGGCACCTGGCACAGGGTGCTTAATACATATTTATTGACTGACTCTGAAAGTTTGAAATTGGAAAAGCATTTGCCACCAGGCATATGACCTACTTAGTCAAGTCACTTAACCCCAAATGCCCTACCTAACACCCTCCAAAAAGCAAAGCAAAAAAAAAGTCCCCATCTTCCAACAAGCCAGGTAAGGACCTCGGGCTCTTTCTCTTGTTGGTGATTGTCTCCTCCAATGCAGAAGCTCCCTTTGCAGCCAATGAGATCTACTTATTGGATCCAAGACCCCTGACTCTTGAACTCTCAAGGTCACCTCCAAACTTAGACATGTCCACCTTAAGAACAATATTCAATAATCTACTGAGGAAAGGAAGCTCAAAGAATAAGAGATAGACAAGGGCTCAGGTGAGGCCCGCCTAGCTAAGCCCATCTTTAAGTCCATCTGAGCTAAGTCCCATCCACATGGGAGTAACCTCAAGCAAGGCAGAAAGAACAATCCTCTTCTCGGAAGACTAGAAACAGAGGGCATTACTTGCCACACAAGAGGATTGAAGGAAGTTTGTCTCTTCTTTGTAACTGATGCAGCACTTCTCCCTCCTGCCCTTGTCACAGGGCAGGGAGAAGACCAAGGGACCACCATGTAACCTTCGTGTTACACCAAATCACCAAATTCTTTTAACACAGAGGTCTAGACGCAGCCTGTGAGTACTTCATCTCCAACATACCCGAACAATGAGTCACACTTGTTGGCCAAAAGCAGAAAATGCTCTCATTACATATTAAAAAATGGAACTATTCTCGTTGCTCATGCTGGCCCTGGAAGGTGATGAATCCACTGTACTCATCACTGCCAAAACTCCATCTGCCCTATTGTGTCTAGTCCTGGGCACTGCATTTTAGGAAAGACATGGGCAAGCTACAGTGTGTCCAGAGAAAGGCTGCCAGAATGGCAAAGGGATTGGAGAATGGGACTCTAAAAAAAAGACCTAAAATGACCTAACATGGACTCCAAGGATTTTAAGGGTGAAAAAAGAGATTACACTTGTTTTGCCTGCACTCAGAGGGTAGAACTAGGAAAGATGAGCAGGAGTTGCAGAGAGGATGATTTACACTGCACCAAAGGAAAAGCTTCCTGATATTTTGAGCTAAACCAAAGGGAACTAAACTACCTTGGAACTGGGTATTGGCAGGTGTAAGCTGAATGAGTAATTGTTGAGAATGTTAAAGGGGATTCTTGTGTTGCTAGAGGTTGGATGAGATTGTCTCTGAAACCCCTCTCAGATCTGCAATTCTCTTACCCAAACCCTTAGATTCCTTCACTATCAGGACCTAGTCTGACGCCTATGGAATGGGCAATTTTTAACTAAACCTATAGAACTAGGAGAAAGGGTGGGTAGTGCACAGAGAGCTTCCTGGGAATCTGCAGGACCTCGGTTCTGCTTCTTACATACACTAGCTGGGTGACCATGAGCAAATTGCTTAATCTGTGTGCCACAAATTAGGGATAAATTGCCTTTCTGCATGGGGAAGGAGTCTCCATAATAGGAATTACCCCACACTAGTGAAACCTCAGGTCAGATCATTAACTTTGCAAGGCTCAGCAGCTGCAGGAGATGCCTCAGATTAATTGTCATAGTCATTGTTCGATCGTGTCTGACTCTTTGTGACGCCATTTGGGGTTTTCTGGGCAAAGATACCATAGTGGTTTGCCATTTCCTTCTCCAGTTCATTTTACTCATGGGGAAACTGAGGCAAACAGGGTGAAATGACTTGCCCTAGGTCATACAGATAGTAAGTATCTAAGGTTGGATTTGAACTCAGGAAGATGAACTCAGGCCCAGCACTCTTTTCACTGTAATGTCTAGCTGCCATTATCTCCAGTATAACTCAGAAGAAGGAAAAAATGGAGCTAATGTGAGCACTGAAGCTGGAGCCAGAAGGCTCAGGCCTGAACTCTGGCTTACTGACTGTGTGACCTTCAGGACCCCAGTGATAGTGCTGCATCCATTCAGCCCCTGGACTACGCTCAACCAGGTCACACCCTAAAACCATCCTATGCCCATCTGAGAAGATGACATCGAACAGATACCCCCAAAACATATTTAATATGATTATACATGTACAGCCTATACCAGATTGCTTGCCATTTGAGGAATTGGGAGGGGAAGGAGAAGAAAATTTGGAACTGAAAATCTTATAAAAGGGAATTTGAAAAATTAATAAATAAAAAGAAAAAATGATATCCCCAGCTACCTGTAGCAGCTGAACTGAATTGAGGAATTAATGAATACATGGAAAAATAGTTGTCAAAAGAAGATCAAACTACCTATGACTATTTTTTTTTAAGTGCAACTATTAATCAGAGAAATACAAATTAAAACCACTCTGAAGTATCCCTCCCAACCCAACAAATTGGCACATATGGAAAGATCCATTATTGTTAGAGATACAGGAAAACAGGCACACTAATTGACTGCTGGCAGAGCTGTGCATCAGTCCAACTGTCTTGGAAAACAATTCAGAATTATACAAGGAAAACTGCAATATTATTTATACCCTCTGATCCAGAAATCCTCCTATTATAACCCAAGGAGGTTACAATGAGATCAGCAAGGGTGGCTAGGTGGCGCAGTGAGTAAAGCGCTGGCCCTGGAGTCAGGAGGACCCTAGTTCGGTTCCAGCCTCAGACACTTAACACTCACAGGAAAAAACTAGCCCTGTAACCTTGGGCAAGTTACTTAACCCCAAATGCCCTCCAAAAAGGCAAAAAACAACAACAACAACCAATGAGATCAGCAAGAAAAATGATCTATGAAAAAAATTGGAGTTTGTTTTTTTTTAGGGAAGTAATTGGATTTAAGTGGCTTATCTAGGGTCACACAGCCAGTAAGTGTCTGAGATGGGATTTGAACTCAGATACTGCAGAATCCAGGGCCCACAGTCTATCCACTGCACCACCTAACTGCCCCCATGAGAATATTCATAGCATTCTTTATCAAAGAGGGCAGGTGGTGATAGTAGATAGAAAACTGGCCTCTGAGCCAAGAAGACAAGTCTAACCACTGTGCCGCCTAAGCTGCCCAACACATGGTGCTTAGGCATCTCTTTTCAGCTTTGTTTTTCTTGGGCTAGCAGTCTGACTGTTTCTTTCCACATTTCTATTGCGTTGCTGATTATCAGATCACCACTAGGGTAAGGGCATAACCTGCCAACCTTACTGATGTCCACTGAGTAGGTCATATGCCTGGTGGCAAATGCTTTTCCAATTTCAGACTTTCAGAGTCAGTCATTAAATATGTATTAAGCACCCTGTGCCAGGTGCCAGGCACTGGGAATGGGCAAAACACAGTCCTTGTTGTTAAGGAGCTTATAGTCCAATGGGGGTTCAGGTGCTGACCTTGAGGAAACTTGCACATGTTTCAAGGAGGCTTGCTATGGCAAGGCAAATAAGGATATCTCACCGACCTGGTAGTGCTGGGTTTCTAAATTATTTTAAGGAATGTTTGTGTTAGAATCCATGCCCATGCTTATTATTCCTGTTGTCATTAATATATTGCAATATGGACCCCAAATTAGATGTAATCAAAGTCAGAGGAACTTATATTCTGCATCTGAATGAAGACACAGGACAATGCCAGTTGTTCAGCATCTCTAGGGCACCTGAGAATTTTAGACTGAACAGAGGAAGGCTGTGAAGGAGACTTTTGATAGGAAATACCAAATTGGCTAGAGGCAGGGACAGGTAAAAAATATAATTCTACTAATAATTCACACTTATATGTGTAGTGGATTGAGTGCTGGGTCTGTACTCAGGAAGACAACTTCAAATCCAGCCTCAGACACTTAGTAGCTATGTGATCCTGGACAATTCACTTAGTCATTTGCCTTAGTTTCCTCCTCTGTCCAAATGAACTGGAGAAGGAAATGGCAAACCACTCCAAGATCTTTGCCAAGAAAACTCCAAATGGGGTCATGGAGAAAAGCACCATGGAACACAAAAACACCAAGAGAATTTAGAACATTTGTACCTTGGGAACAAGCCACACTGGGAAGTCTCAGGAACACATAAATGAGAATGCAGATAATTGGTATCCTTCTCCCCAAACTCATTTTCCTCTCAAAGGCACCACCACTCTTCCAGTGACCAAGATTTAGAATCTAGGAGTCCTCCTTAATTCTTGTTCAAGGGTCTATTAAACTTCCTGCCAGAATTCATTTCATAGTGTCTACTCTGTGGTTTCTGTAACCTTTCTTATGATGTATATAAGGATATGTTTAATTCTTAGAACGTTATTACTGCGAGTGTCATCCTTCCTCTGAGAGATGCAAGTGGACTAATAATGTTGGCCAGAGTTAAATACTTGGGTATATTGGAGTTATGATGATTCAGTGACCCAATGTTCCAAGGCCTGCTTGTTATTCAGTATTGGGGGAGGCGTCACCCAGTTCCCTGATAATGGTCAAGTAGCCAAGCCACCCCCCCACCTGTGACCTTTGTACCCCTACCTGCAAATTGTCATGTTCTTTCTACTTTGGGGAGGAACTAAGATGTAAGCGTTCAAACTCTTTTGCTAATGTTGACCTATCTGAATTATTTTAAATTTACTTATAAAAGCTAGTTCCACCTTGAAGTTATTGCTGATCTCCAGTGACTAGCCCATCAATGTGTTACTCTTTTGATGTATTTATAATAAACTTCTTTTACTTCTCTTTGTCCTGAGTCTTGCATCATTAATCAGGGTGAAAGCCCAAATGAAGAATTTTCCTTTCAACAGGTAACACCCCAAATCAGCCAGGACTGGAGACTTCATTGGGAGAAATGTTTTGAATGATGGGCAAGCATCTTGGGAATTATAGTTCCCCTCTTCTCCCTACCCCCATGCCCACCCTCAAGCCCTAAAAGAAGAAAAAGGAAAGCCAGGATTCCAGAAGACTAAAGATAAAGCATTCCACTCACCTCCTGACAAAGGAATGATGTGCAGAATGAGACATCTATTTGGGGAGGACATGACCAATATAGGAATTTATTTTGCTTAACTCTGCATATTTGTTCCAAGGGTTTTGTTTTGCTTTCTTTTCTTTTTCCACTGGGGAAGAAGAGAGGTTATAGATGGGTTCCTCTCCATAAAAAAGAAAAAAGAACAGAAGGAAAGCCAGAAGGGATGATAGACAAACTGGACATCTTTGAAAGTTACATGTCAGATTTACTCTATACGCCAAATAAATAAAGCAAGCTGTACATAATAGACGTTTGCAGTTTCACGTGCAACCCTCTTGTTCTGGGCTACAGATCAGAAACAGATGGATATGTTCATTTTATTTGGTGTTTATTAGCATCAGGATAAAAACTAAAATGAAATGAAAGGGGAGAAAAGTAGAGAAAATATTGTAGGGGACTGGAGATTGGGGAGAAGAAATATAATGCTACTAGCCCATGGGGAGTCTGGGTGCTTTCCAGCCCACTGAAGAGTCTCTCACCTGCTTCCCAGTCTCCAGGGACAGATTCTCCTCCTCCCCTAACACAACCCTCTCCAAGTTCTTCCCTGCTCAAGCTCCTTCACAGATTTCATGTCCCTAATCCCAAACCCTAGCAATATTTCTGTTTTCTCCTGGGCCAAGGAGGGGAAAATGGAGGACCATCCCCAAGATGTCCCTCTGTCATTCCAAAATGTTTGTCCCAGTGAATGCATTACACATACACACACATGTATAGATATAGATATATGTATACATATATACATTATTAAGAACTGAGACCATTTCCCCCATGTTAAATCTTTGTGTATGGGAAGTTTATTCCCCTACTTTCCCTACAGAATCTGAGATAATCGTATTTAACATTAATAACCACTACTGGGACTCAAGGTTTTAGGGCACTGAACCCACTCCCCTCTCCACTAAGGGGCCTTTCTGCTTTGGACCTGGGAGTGTAGTCTACACTGGGTTCAGTACTGAATGATACTGGCTTCTTATGAGAGAGGTGCCAAGCTTACCTTTCTCTTAACTCTTTGACTCCTTGAATTCCCCCACCCCTCTGCTCTGGGGGGGAAATTGCTTAAGGCTTAGATTGTTAGTTTGTGCCTAGGACTCCCCAAAGTGGGGAATAAAAAGATGTTCAATGTAAAATGTCTATCAGGTATGGGACAGGTATTTTATTTCTTCTTCTTGTCATTGTTCAGTCACATCCAATTCTTCATGACCCCAGGAACCATGTCCATGGGGTTTTCTTGGCAAAAAGTCTGGAGTGGTTTGCCTTTTCCTTCTCTAGTGAATTAAGGCAAAAGAAGTTAAGTGACTTGTCCAGGGTCACACAGCTCATAAGTGTATGAGGTCAGATTTGAACTCAGTTCTTCCTGACTCCAAGCCCTGTTTGGTTATCTTTGCCAATTGAAGAAGCTCATCTTGCTTCATTGAGCTTCACTCAGTGGACACAGGACCTCTTGAATTCACAAAGTCCATGTCCAGACATGTCTGCTCCAAGGTCATCTACATGCTCAGTCATCTACTCAGAAAAGGAAACACAAAACAGAAAAGCCAAGAAACAAAGGCACACCCACTTCTAGTGGGCTTCTGCTACTCTAGCTGCCATGGACTCCAGGTGGGGAAGGACCCATCTATCCCCCATTCCTCACTGGAAGTCTCACAGCTAGGTGATGCTATCTGCAAGCTGGAAGGAGAACAGCTATCCAGAAGCTGTTTCTCCTTTTAAATAATGCAACAGCCCACAGCCTCTGCTACTGCTGTGTGGTAAGGGAGGAGGAAGAGAATGCTCTGGGATTCCTATGTCATTATAAAGCAACAAGTCCTTTCTACATTGAGAAATCACATGGCTAGAAGGAGGCAAGAAAAGTCCCAAGTATAGAGTCCCCATGTCCCTGAAATCTCCAGCAGTTTTCAGGGAAACTCTGAGCAACCACTCCCTGGGATGACCCCTACACGTCAAGTCAACCACTGATGCATGTACAACTCCAAAGGGGAAAAGTCAGTCAATAAATATTCATTAAGCACCTACTACTTGCCAAGCACCGTGCTAAGTGCTAATGATACCAAAAAGAAAAAAAAGTCAAAATACAGTCTTTGCTCTCAAGGGGCTAACTATGTACAAACAGGCTATATACAGGACCTCCATCAGAAGACCTTTGACTCTCCCTTGAAAGAACCCAACACTCAGCTTCTGGGATAAGAATTCACTATTTGACCAAAAACTGCTGGGAAAACAGGAAAACAACATGACAGAAACTAGGCATAGATCACCATCTTAAACCACATACCAAGATAAGGTCAAAATGGGTACACAATTTAGATATTAAGGGTGAAACTATGAACAAATTAGGAGAGCAAGGAATAGTTTTCCTGTCAATTCTATGGAGAAGGGAAGAATTTATGACCAAACAAGAGATAGAAAACACTATGAATTGCAAAATGGATGATTTTAATTACACTAAACTAAAAGGGTTTTGCACAAAGTCAATGAAACCAAGATTAGAAAGGAAGCAGAAAGCTGGGAAACAATTTTTACAGCCAGAGTCTCTGATAAAGGCCTCATTTCTAAAATATGTAGAGAACTGAGTAAAACCTGTAAGAATACAAGTCATTTCCCAATTGACAAATGGTCAAAGGATATGGAGGCGGTTTTCAGATGAAGAAATTAAAACTATCTTGTAGTCATACCAAAAAAATGCTCTGAATCATTATTGATTAGAAAACTGCCAATTAAAACAACTTGAGGTACTACCTTGCAACTATCAGATTGGCTAACACGACAAAACAGGAAAATGATACATGTTGGAGAAGATGTAGTTAAATTGGAACACTAAAGCAATGTTGTGGAGTTGTAAGCTGATCCATCCATTCTGGAGAGAAATTTGGAATTATGCCAAAGGCTATAAAACTGTGCATACCTTTTAATTTAACAATATCACTACTAGGTCTGTATCCTAAAGAGATCATCCAAAAGGGAAAAGGAACCAAATGTACAAAAATATTTATAGCAACTCTTTTTGTAGTAGCAAAGAACTAGAAATTGAGGGGACTACCATCAATTGGGGAATGGCTGAACAAGTTGTGGTATATGAATGTAATGAAATACTATTGTACAATAAGAAGTGATGAGCAGGTGGATTTCAGAAAAACCTGGAAAGACTTATATGAACTGATGCTGAGTGAAGGGAGCAGAACCAGGACACTGTACACAGTAGCAGCAATATTGTGGGATGAAAGTTATCTACATTCAGAGAAAGGACTATGTAGTCTGAATACAGATCAAAGCATACTATTTTCTCTTCTCTTGTTTTTCCTTTCTCATGGTTTTTCCCATTTGTTCTGATTCTTCTTTCACAACATGACTAATGTGGAAATATGTCTAACACTGATTGTACACGTATAGCCTGTATTAGATTGCATGCTGTGTTGGAGAGGGGGGAAAAATTTAGAACTCAAAATCTTATAAAAGTGAATGTTGAAGAATAGAGCACCAGCCCTGGAGTCAGGAGGACCTGAGTTCAAATCTGAACTCAGATATTTAACACAAAAACTAGCTGTGTGACCTTGGGCAAGTCACTTAACCCCAATTGCCCTACCTTCCCCCTCCAAAAAAAAAAGGCAAAAAAAGTGAATGTTGAAAACTAAAAATAAATAAATAAAAATTTTAAAAAGAAAAGAGAGAACTCAACACCATATTCCTGACAATGGTCAGGAACTTTAGAGGCAGAACTCCCCGAAAAGACTCTTGCAAACATAGATTGGCTATTAGCCTGTATACCCAGTCAATTTTAATTGCATGTCATTTTGTTTTGCTTTTATCCCCAAATTCAGCTGAGGTCTCATCTCCCCAATTATAAGTCCACAGGTAAGTGTCCACATGGGCCCCAACAAATCCATAGTCACATTAGTAATATCAGCTCCATTCTGCTTATTAGCTGAACTCAAGTAGAAGGAAGAACATTAATAATCAATCCTATGACTCTCATCCCCTTAACCAATTATAGTACCCAAGGATACCAAAATGCACATTTGGAGGTAGAAGTAGCCAATTAAAAGTTATTCCACATCAATCACCAATCGGGAACCAAGAAAAAGAGGGAACGTTCCTAAAGTACATCATAGTTAGGGCTTCTCTGTGCAAAAGGGTTGTGATGGGCAGTCATCTTGGAGCTGCCATTCCATGAACCCAATTTGGATACAGATTTCGAGAACTGTAGTACCCCTTCCAATCTCCAGGCTTCCTGAGGCCTCGGTTTACTGTACTCTGTTTACTGTTAAATCCTTAACCAATATCTCTTGGTCAGGTAAGTGGTACATGGGTTTCCCCCTTTTTTCCTTTCCTTGTGCCAATGCTCAGTTGGCATAATCATTCATTTGGATGGGCCTTTGCCACCAAATGTGGGAACTGAAATGAGTAGGAGAAACCAAGCATCTCCTTCCCATGCCAAAACTCATAAAACCCAAGCAAAGAGCCCACTTCAAACTGCTGCAGCCAATGACTTTCATTCAACTCCATTGTTCTTCATTCCTGATATTCAACCGATTATCAAATCTTACCAATTCTACCTCTATAGCATCTCTCCCAAGAGTCTCTTTTCCACCATTCACATGAGCTATTTCAGGCCCTCGAGGCCTGTCATTTGGCCTGTTACAATAGTCTTCTAATTAGTCTCCTTCCCTCAAGTCTCTCCCCCCTCCAAATTTCATAGGCACAAAGTTGCCAAAGCAATGTCCCTAAAGCACAGGTCTGAAGGTGTCACTCCCCTCAAGATACTCCAGTGGTGGCTCCTCTCATTTGCTCCAATTCTTCCATGCAGTGTGACTAATGTGAAATTTTGTTTAATAGAAATGTATATGTAGAGCCTGTATCAGATCGCATGCCATCCTGGGGAGGGGGAGAAAATTTAATATGGAAGTGAATGTTGGAAACTAAAAATAAATAAATTAACTTAAATTTAAAAAAAGATATTCCAGTGGCTTCCTACCACTCCCTCAAATATAAACTACAAACTACTTTGTTTGGCATTTAAAATCCTTCATAATCCAGCCCCTACCCACCTTTCCAGATAGGCTACATATTACTCCCCTTCACATACTTCCTGGTCTAGCCAAAATGGCCTTCTTGTTACTTCTCACGTAAGACGTACCATCCCCATGCTTTTATAGAAGGACCCCCATTCCTTGGATGCCCTTCCTCCTCATCTCTGTCTAAGAAATCCTAGCTTCCTTCAAGGCTCACCTCAAGCACCACCTGTTACATGAAGCCTCTCCTGACCCCTCCAAGCATTAACAACTCTACTCTCCCCGCCCAAAAAAAATGACCTTAAATTTATTTTGCATATATTTTGTGTATTCTTACGTGTGTACATGTCATCTCCCCTCAAAGAATGTAAGTTTCTTGAGGGCAAGGATTGCTTTATTTTTGTCTTCTTACTCTCAGTTTGCCCCCAGCTCCCAGCACAATGTCTGGCATATAAGTTCTTAATAAATATTTGTTGATTGATTGATTAGTATAAAAATATTGCCTCCAGAGATTTTTGTTTTATTGCTAAGACCTCATAGCCAACTTTCTCAAATACCCTCAAATAACAAAAATCTTTGGTGGCTCTCTCTTGCCTGCCGTTCAAGGTTCCCCACAGCCTGGCACCACCCTAACTTTCCAGACTGAACTTGCATCACTCTCTTCCACACATCCTTTGCTCCAGTAAAACTGAATTATTCTGTCCCTCTAACAGGACTTGGGATTTCCTGCCTCAGTGGCATTATTTATATTGTCTTATCTACCTTAACTAGAATACCTATTACGTATACAGTGCTTTTAGGTTTGCAAAGGACTTTACAAATATTATCTCATTTTATTCTTGTACCAACAGTGGGAGGAAAGTTCTATTATTATCCCATTTTACAAAGGAGGAAACTGAGGTAGACAGGGGTTATGTGACTTACCCAGGGTCATACAGCCAATTTAGTGTTTCCGATCAAATCTGAACTTATCTTCCTGACTCTGGCCTGCTTTCCCTCTTCCACTGTTGAATTCCTACTCATCCTTTAAGAGCTAACCCAAATAGCAGGGAAGCAATCCCTGATATCCCCAAGCAGTAATGGCTGTTTTCCTCCTTGCACCCAACATAGAACTTTGCTCTGTGGCAGTACCCCTGAGATTAATATGTCTATTTTCTATGAGTTACCTTGCCACGAAGGTGCACTGGACACAATGTAAACCCGTTTGAGGAAAGGAGCTAATCAGAAGCCTACAGAGAGCCAAAGTCTTACTTATTCCCAGGTGCCTTTGCTGGTATTCGCTGGCTGACCTTGCTGAGCTGTGCCCCTACCTCCTGCCCCCAGGCTGACCCAAACCACCCTTGCAGTCAACTGTTCCTGCAAAACATCCTGCTTCTGTGCCCACCTGTTCCTGGGAGATCTTCCATTCTTTTTCCCAACCTCTCCCTGAACTTGCCCTTTGTGGTTTTCAAGCATAAATATGCCCTGCCTCTCCTGGGTTATAGGCTCCTTTGTACTTTGTACAGGGGAGGGGAGGGACCTTGGAACTAGTGTCTGATTTTCCTCCTAATAAAACTCCTGCTTTCAACTCAGCTTGGACTCCTCTGCCTTTGAGGGATGAGCTTTGTCTGGTTGACAGCTCTCAGTTCCCTGACTCACTTCTTCAATATTTCAGTGGATTATTAATGATCTGATCAACTCAAGTCCTCTGTCCAGGGGATCACAACCCACCCACACCTAGCTGATCTTTCTCCATGTTCTTCTTTAAGTCTTCCACAGGGGGACTGCCACCATGCTGGGGGCCTTCTCCTA
The DNA here is from genome assembly GCF_028583685.1 of Petaurus breviceps papuanus. NCBI lineage: Eukaryota > Metazoa > Chordata > Mammalia > Diprotodontia > Petauridae > Petaurus > Petaurus breviceps. The sequence goes on from NW_027185764.1 coordinate 5,664,799, forward strand.
GATCTAGATAATGGGCCCTATCTCCTTGTTGAGGTACTTGATGAGTCAGGATCCATTCAAAAATACAGCTCATAAGTCCCATCCCAAAGTGGCCCATGGCTCAGAACCCTAGGCTCTGGCCTTATATATGAAGCAGTCCCCCCAAAAGTGGGGGTAGGAGGGTGACAGAGAAAAAACATCCTACCTCCCCTACAGGCAAAATTGCCTAGACTTGCATAGAATTCTGGTAACATTGAGTTTTTTGCTCATTTTTTGGGCCAAGGATATAATGGTACAGTTTTGAGATAGGAAAGGGACCTGGAGATACAAAAAAAACTGCAATTCAAATCCTTATTTCTTCTATTTATCACCTTGTGGTCTTAAGCAAATTGCTTAACCTCTCTGGTCCTCAGTTTCCTCCTCTGTAAAACGAGGGAGTTGGACTAGAAATCCAGTACTGTTAAACTCAAATAGAAACACATCCCTGCCGGCCACATATTGACTTAGAGAATTGCAAATTAACATCATCTGTGTTGTATTTTTATTTGTTTTGCTAAATATTTTCCAATTACATTTTAATCTGCTTCAGGCCTCACTCCAGAGTTTTGGGACTGCTTGTGGCTATAAGCTCAACACCTCTAGACTGGAAGACCACCCAGGTGCTTCCCCTGCTTTAATGCTACGAAGATCTAATGAGCAGAGTGTGTGTGTGGGGGGGGGGGGGGGAAAGAATGCTGTTTAGTTTTGAACATATTAGCACTAGAGGGCGCTCACAAGCTAAACTTAAAATACCTGCATGAACTGAAAGCAATCCAGAATCACTGTGTCTAAAACTCAAGTTTTTCACACCAAACCATTTCCTCCTACAACTGCCCAAGACTTTTTGTTTGTTTTGTGAGGCAATCAGGGTTAAGTGACTTGCTCAGAGTCACACAGCTACTAAGTGTCAAGTGTCTCAGGCCACATTTGAACTCAGGCCCTCCTGACCCCAGGGCTCCTGCTCTATCCACAGCACCACCCACCTGCCCCCTGGTCAAGTTTTAATGCACCACCTATTCTCCCAGTTACCAAGGCTTCGGAGGGAAAAAAAGAACAAAGTAAAAAAGTGCACAGCAGAGAACAAAAGAAAATTCACAAGGAAGCAAAGATGGACAATTCTCAACACCATGAGCATTATTTGTCATATAGGCTTTTTTAAAATGAAAATTTATTGTTACATATTTTGAATCCTCTCATGTTCTGCGATACACACAACATGATTTTTTTTCCTTCCTAACTTTGTATTTAAGTTCCAATATTTAAGTTTATACATGTTTTTGTTTCTTTTTTCTGTTCTACATTTGTGTTCTGGCGTTTGAGTGTAAAATAAAATTTTGGAGAAAAAAAAAAGAGAAAATATCCAGTACTCAAATCTCTAACCCTTCCCAATTATTCTCAGATTTATCCAACCCCTTTTCTCCAACCCACCCTAAGCCAGATATTCATTATGACACATCACCACTATTATAGTAACCTAATTTATCTCCTTGACTTGAGTCTCTCCATTTAATTACTGCTGCCAGATTGCTTTGCTAAAATTCCTCATTTGGGGGTGGCTAAGTGGTGCAGCAAATAGAACACCAGCCCTAGAATCAGGAGGACCTGAGTTCAAATCCGGCCTCAGACACTTGACACACTTACTAGCCATGTGACTTTGGGCAAGTCACTTAACCCTGACTGCCCTCCAAAAAAGCAAAAAAACAAACTAACATTCCCCATTTTTGTTGTTTTCTATAAAGTGTGTCAGTAATGTCTTCTACCTTTTTATCAGTCTCCTCCCCAATAAATCCTTTTTTTAGAACAAAAACAAGCAGAAATATCTGATGTAATGACTATCTAAGCAATGTATACAGCATTCTACCCAAGTAGTTTCTGTCTCCCGCTGTTAGAGAGAGGCAAAGTTCATTAACTGTCCTTTAGCTTTCCTTCATGTCCCCAGCTCCACTCTAGTCTTAACCCACTGCCATGTCTATATGTCGACTCTCATAAACTGTCTCCTCAATAATTTGAGATATGAGGGATATCAAATGGGCTACGTGGTCAAGGTGAGCTCCCTAGAGGGGAAGCTTGGGGATTCCCACCCCTCTGTGGGACAGCATCTCTAGCATCCTGTTACATGCTTTAGACCTTCATTTCTAGGTTTGACTTCCTTAGGCTATATGCTCGGTGGATCAGTGAGGCAAAGAATAGGAATGGTTTTGTCACTTTTTTGCATAATTCTAAATATCAAATAATTATCCAGACCAATTTCCAGCTCTATCAATGGTATTTTTTTTTTTTTTGCTTTTGGGAGGGGGAAGGCAAGGCAATTGGAATTCAGTGACTTGCCCAAGGTCACACAGCTAGGAAGTGCTAAGTATCTGAGGTTGGCTTTGAATTCAGGTCCTCCTGGACAGGTGCTCTATTCACTGTGCCACTTAGCTGCCCCGTGCCAAAGCTATTTAACATACTCATCATTCCACAGCCTCTCCATTATTTAGTATTGCCATTTTTTGTCACCTTTGATAGTCCATAGGATATGAAATGAAACTTCAGGTGGTTTTCATTTGCATTTTTCTTACTGTCAGTGAGTTGAAGCATGTTTTCATGTGGTCATTTACAATGTATAATTCTTTTGAAGACTGTTAATATTCTTTGGTCCCTTATATTCTAGGGAATATGGTATCACTTTTGTATCAGTTCCCTATATATCTTTAGTAGCAGACTTTTTTTTGTGCTTTTTGGAGGGGCAATTGGGGTTGTGACTTACCCAAAGTCACAAGGCTAATTAAGTGTTAAGTGTCTGAGTCAGAATTTGAACTCAGGTTCTCTTGACTCCAGGGCCAATGCTTTATTCAGTGCACCACCTAGCTGCCCCAAGTAGCAGACTTTGTTTTTTTGGTAAGCAATTGGGGTTAAGTAACTTGCTCAAGGTTACATAGCCAGTTATTTCTGGGTGTGGTGCTGAGTGTCTGAGCCCAGATTCGATCCCAAGTTATCCCTACTCTGGGGCTGGTGCTCTTACTCACTGAGCCACCAGGCCGCCCCTGAGTAGCAGACTTTCACTAGTGATATTTGATGCAAATATTTTTCCACTCTGTTCTTTCTCTTCTTATTCTAGCTCCATTTATTTTATTCATACAAAAGCTTTTTAAATTTTTATAATGAAAACCCTCTCTAAATCTGTAGTCTGTGATCTCTTTATATCAGGAAGCTATTTATCATATGTGTTTTTATACTTTCTCTTCCTAACTAGATTTTGAGCTCCCTGAGGATAAAAAGCATATCTTATTTATCTCCATATCTGTGATAGTAATGGAATATAAAGATTCCTCTGTATTGGCTTGGTTTTCAAACTGATTGTGTTAAAACCCAGAGCTTTTTAATCCCACCTGTGGGATGGACTTGTTGATGTGAAAAGAAAGTCCTGAACTGGAAGGAGCTGGTGATGTAGATTTGGAGAGACAAGAGAGAGGCAGAAGAACTTTTTGGAAGCAGCACCTCGTGGAGGCAGAGAGAGACTGAAAGGATTGCTGGGGGCCACTTTGAATCGCCCTGGACTTTTTGAGACCTGCCCCCAGAGCTGCCAAGGACTGAGGAGACATGGCTGTTTTGCTGGTACTTTGTCCGTCTGTTTTGATGTTGTTTTGCCAGATTTGTCCACTGGTGAAAGACAGTCCTGTTAAAGAAGTCCTGGAACCTGGCTGTTGGCTAAGAAGCCCTGAGACTGTCCTGCAGACAGAGTGAATACTGTCCACTGGTGAAGGACAGTGCTGTTGTTGCAGGGGTCTGGGAACCTTTCCGTTGGTTCAGAAGCCCTGAAGAAGGATTTTCTTGTATTTTTACAGAAATCCTGGGAGAGGGTTTTGCTAATGTTTTCAGGGGTTCTAGGACTGTTCTACAGACAGAGGATGAATTAATGAAGGGACTGGCAATGTATCTTGTGGCCTTGCTAAGCCCTGTCTCCCCAGGAACTAAGATTGCTGAGAACTTGCCTCCTGTCAAGGTGAAGAAAAGACCTCCATTTGGGTATTAAGTGCTGTGTTTAAACTTGATGTAACTCTGGGGTAGATTCAATTGTGATCCAGGGGTGGGGAACTTTTGACCTTTTTGTGTTCTGTGGTTGAACAAGTGAATGTACTTTACTTATGTTTGGAAACTAATCTCCATTTGAGAAGAGGGGTTTTGTGGTGGACTAAGTGAAGGTATAGCCTAGGGGTGGAGAAGTATTTAGAACAGGGACTTTGTAATTGATTGAATGATTGGAAGGTCCTGGGGTGGGGTAGTACTTGGAGATTATTTAATCACGCTTAGTAAATGCTGTATTTTGAATAATGTCATGTTTTGATCTTCTCTGTTCTTGGTTGGTCACTGAATAAAATGGAGAGCACCTATGCTGGTATTCTGAACCTTGGGAAGCTGCCTTTCCTTGGCATTACATTACATTACAATATCCTCCATTGAACCTAGAACAGCTCTAAGCACATAGCAAGAGATTAATAAATGTTTGTTGACTAAGTGCCTTTTCATTTTTTTTTTCACTAAATTTTTTGTCTCAGAAAATCCCTCATCTCTTAGGGTCAATCATTCTCCAGCCCGATGTCACCCATATTCCAGTCCAAAAAGTTGCTAGGGATGAATGAAATGAGTGGTTGTAACAGAGAGAGAAAAGGTAGAATTGTTCAGCTTCTATGCATTTCTGTTTGCTCATCCAAGGAGAATGATTTTCAGACATGAAAAGATAGGGGGGAAAACATTTATCAGGAAATTAAAACCCAAAATAAATGAGAAGACAGAATTTATTATTATCGACTTGTTCTAATTGGTCTCAGATGACAGATCTAGGAGCAATGGGTAGAAACTTCAGAGGCAATTTTCCTAACAATTAGAGCTACCAAATGTACAATGGGTTTCCCCATAAGGTAATGAATATCCTATCACCAGAGGTATTCAAGAAGAAACCAGATGAACACTCAGCAGAGTTACAGTTATAGAAGCACTCCTATTCCAGGTTGAACCACTGAGATCCTTTCCAACTCTGAGATTCTTTGAAATGCTTATGGGACATGTTAAGGTAGAGAGGATACCTTTGTCTATCAACCGCAAAATCAATCAGGTATGATTTTGTAAGTTTAGGGAATCCTATAAGAACAGAACACTAAGAAATGTTTTGGTTTTCTTTCCACAGAGGAAAAACAATCAGTAAAAAGAAACTTACTTGAGATAGAATTTTTTTCTTTCCTCATAGAGAGAATATTTCTTATTTCAGTGAAAACCATTTTATTCATAGGCAAGCAAAATCATAATCTCCTAGAGCACCTGTATCATTATTAGAAAGTTCAATTGTTAGGAAGTTTTCCCTTACATCAAACCTAAATCTTCCCCTTTGCTATTTCTACCCAATGATCCCAATTCTTCAGTCTGGAACCAAACAGACAAAGCTAATACCTTGTGCAGGGCTTGGAGTCAGGAAGACTCATCTTCCTGAGTTCAAAAACAGGCTCAGACACTTACTAGCTGTATGACCCTGGGCAAGTCACTGAACCATGTTTGCTTCAGTTTCCTCATCTGAAAAATGAACTGGAGAAGGAAATAGCAAACCACACCAGTATCTTTGCCAAGAAAACCCCAAAATGTGGTCTTATAGAGTTGGACATAACTGACATGACTCAAAAACAATGAAAATACCTTTTACACATAACAACCCTTCAGATGCTTGAAGACTGACTTCATATCCCCCCTGTGCCTTCTCTTCTCTCAACTGAACCTCCCCAATTCCTTCTCTAATCTTTTCACCATCCTGGTTGCCAGTAGTGTAAATATCTTTGCCACATCCTCCTCTGTGTAGTAAAACCCTATTATAATATCACTTCAGTTCCTAAATCTCTTAATCTTTAAGATATCTTTACAGTTAGGTGGTGAAGTGGCTGGAGCAAAGGACTTAGAGTCAGGAAGCCCTGAGTTCAAATCCAATCTCAGACACTAGCTTTGTGACCCTGGGCAAGTCAATTAACATTTTAACGTTATCTGCCTCAGTTTCCTCAATTGTAAAATAGGGATAATACCATTACTCCCCAAGATTGCTGTAAGATAATAATTGTAGGTGCTTAGCACAGTATCTGGCATGTTGTGAGACATAAGATAAATATTTATTCTTTTGCCCTCTTTAACCAAACTCTCTCCATTACACTACCCAATTTTGGAATCTAGATGTCTTTCCATGAATAAAATAGTGACACTCCAATACTCCCTCTTTTTTGTCTATTCTGCTTCTTTAAAATAAGCTATATTTCACAGCCATATTGCAGTCATGAATTCTACCCCATCAAGTCTCAGTGAAGAAAATCAGGGAGGCACACAGAAAGCAAACTGAAAAGTAGACATTTATGAACCAGAGAGAGAGGAAAACCATTGAGTTAGGACTGCTAGGAACCTTTGATTAGAGCAAGGATTCTTAACCTGCCATGAATGAATTTGTTTGTTTATATTTTGACAATAGTATTTCAATACCTCTGGTGATAGGGTACTCACCTTCTGGGGAAACCCATTGTACAAGTATGTTTTTTTTTTTTTTGCATTAAAAAACATTATTTAAGTGTTGTGTTATAAGAAATGGTAAGCAGGGATGGCTAGTTGGCACAGTGAATAGAGCACCAGCCCTGGAGTCAGGAGGACCTGAGTTCAAATACAGCCTCAGACAATTAACACTAACTGTGTGACTTTAAGGCAATCACTTAACCCCAACTGCCCTGCCCTCTGTAGCAGCAAGGACCCCAAACGTCCTCAGGGTTGCTGCCAACACAGGTTCTTGGATCTGCTTTGTTAAAGGAAAGCAACTCAAAATGGGTTAACAAGCTTACTTTAATCAGTCAGATATGTATCGTTTACCTAGTTCAGGGGAAAAGGTCAGCACCCCAAACTTCAAAGTATACAGACATAATTATCTAGTCAGAGAAACAGATCAAGTAGACAGCTTTCCAAACTGTCCAGCCATTACATCCATACCCAATCAACATCTGGGTTTTTCAAAGGGGGGAAGAGGGGGGGCTCCAGACAATGGCTTCCCAGAATCCATATCAAATCACAGAACACTTCTCAAAGTGAGCCCCCAAAACAAAGCCTCACATCAGGGCTTATATAGCCTTCTCCTGGCTCAGAGAATGTAACAACCTTATTGACCCACTGGCCAATCAAGAAGTATCTACTGAAAAACAAGCCTCCCACCCCAGGCTCCAGGTGCACTTTAGCCTAGGGGCAGGGAAGATCTTTAAAATTTACATTCCCATTACACCCTCCCCCTGCAAAAAGAAAAAAAAAAGTATCTTTGGGGCGGCTAGGTGGCATAGTGAGTACAGCGATGGCCCAGGAGTTCAAAGGATCAGGGATCAGTTCTGGCCTCAGACACTTAACACCCACACACAAAAAACTGGCTGTGTAACCTTGGCCAAGTTACTTAACTCCAATTGCTTTAAAAAAAAAAAAGAATCTTTGCCTTAGGGGCACCTAGTAGATTAAAGAGCTGGTCCTGAAGAGTTAGGAGGACCTGAGTTCAAATTCCACCTCTGACCAGAAACTTGATATTTTCTAGCTGTGTGACCCCTAATCCCAATTGCCTCACCAAAAAAAAAAAAAAAGAATCTTTGCCTTATTTAATTTAATTAACTTATTTAATCCAAGCCCCTCAGTTTACAGAAGAGAAACATGAGACCTATGAGAGGTTAAATGACATCCAGATTTCACTCAAGTATTGAGTGGCAGAGGTGGGATTTGAACCCAGGTCCTCAACACCAAACTAAGCATGTTTCCCACTATACCAAGCTAGGAACAGATCATTTGAATGAGAACAGGGAGATGATTTAAAAAAAATTAAAAAAAAAACCCTGAGAGAGACAGCAAGTGAGAAGAAACTAGGGAGGCTGGATTGAGAGAAGAGGGTAGAAACAAGCAGGAAGAAAAGGGGAGCCCAGAAGAAAAGATAAAGACAAAAATGAAGTGATGTCAAGCAGGCTCTGAGTTCAGTGAGTTATGAATTGCTTTGGTTAGTTCACCATCCCTAGACTGTGGGATGTCAGAGTAAGTGATTACCTGTTATAGCTGCCCTCTGAACTTTTGTATTTTTCTGAGCTGGAAGGCAGTTTATCTTGTCTTTTCTTTTCAAACTTCAAAATGCAATTTTGAACAAAACTTTGTCTTCCTCCCTGGAATTTTAAGCCCGGAGGGGCATTGTGTCCTTTATGTGGAGCAAAACTAATAAATCAGCAGCATATATTAATGAACTCATTCTTCCATGTTGAGGAGGCCTGAAATTGACAACTATCTTCCCAAAAGGAAAGCCTGTAGATTTCCACAGGCTTGGCTTGTGAGCACAAAACATGCAGGGCAGTGAGTGGCTGAGAGAGGGAGGTATGGTATCCTTCATTCCATTCTTGACATAAGGGATGCCATTTTAAGATGCTTCCACTTCACGTGTAAATCGACAGTCACATTTAACCCCTATACTTGGCCTTCCTTTATCCAATATCTTATGCAAGGCCAGCCAAAATACAAACTATCAAACTAATAACAGACTAACAGATTAGAAAGGTGCTGTATCCTCTACCCCCATATATACTTTCTAAAATGCTAAACAGTGTTTCTCTTTGCCTTTGGCTTGTAAATTATGCATGAAATAAAGTCTTTTTATCACTAGTATTCTAAATTGTAAATAGGAGGTTTTTTTGCCACAAGAGAGGAATTCCAAATTTGGTGTTTTGGAGAAAAGCAGAGTAGAAACAAAAAACTCTGAACTGAGATCTGTGAGCACGTTTACAGACATTAAAGTACTGTAGCAGTCGGGCTTCAGACCTACCTCATCTTTGTACTAAATTCTCCTTCCCAAAGGGAGCAGTAATCTCTTCATTGTCAAATCTAATGGCTTTTTTTTCAGTCCTCATCCTTCTTAACCTCCCTGTAGCCTTGGACACTGTCCATCATCTTCCTGATACTTCTCTTCTGGCTCTTCTCCTAATTCAATCCAATCCTATCAACACTGAATTAGTTTGGTTATTGTCCTTGGCTCTCCAAGAGGACCAAAATGACATCACCATGTTGGGGTCAGATTGCTGAATGTTACATGTAAGATGTTCTGCTCCTGGCATTTCTCCTGGAGTTGTCAGGCAGCAAACATCCTATCAACTGTCCCTTGGCCCTCTCTGAAGTCACACTGACTCTTGGGTAGATGACCATCTCCCAGATGAAAGACCAGCCTATGAAGAAAGGACTTGGGCAAGAGTCTTGCCAGAGACTTTGCAATGACTAAGAGAGAGACCCACTCACCCCACACCGTGACTGTCACAGGAGAATCTGTTTCCTTTCCTTTATAGAGATGGACAATGAATGGAGGCATCCTTGAATTCCTGGGGGAGTTCATCCCTAAACTTGTCGTATAACCCAAAAGATTTCAGTCTGTTTTAGTGTGAGCAGTGGACCCCTTGCCTTGGAAATTTCAGTTGGAATGGAATTAGCACCAGATACTTTGCCATATGAGAGGAGCCTAAGTGTATTTAAAAAAATAAAAAACTTCTTCAATTGGAAGTTTGGCTAGAGAATGAATGATTTCAACCTGAGGTCTATGTTCGGTGGCTTCAGCATTGAAATCTGTTAAGAGTGCTGCGGAAGTGTTCAGTCAATCTCACCAGGATCACATCTTTATTACTCATCAATGTGACTCCATCAGCACTGAGTAGCTGAGATGCACCATAGGTCTTTTTTTTTCTTTTTTGGCAAGGCAATCAGGGTTAAGTGACCTACCCAAGGTCACAAAGCTAGTCAGAGTTAAGTGTCTGAGGTCAGATTTAAACTATAGGTCTTTGATCTATATATAAATAGCCTTCAGGGAATCACAAAAGTGCTTTGGATTGTTACTATCAGCATAAAACATCTGGTTGGGACTAGATAAATAGATATCAGAAACATCTGCCTAGAGACGATAATTGAATCCTTTGGAACTAATAAGATTACACAGAAAGAGAAGGGGGAAATCACCTATTAGTGGGCAGACCTAGAAGAGGGCCCAGCAAAGAAAACTGTGATGGGGCAGTCAGGCTGCATCTGCTGCTCCTCTGGGTTTGCACTGAACAGAACAAGATGTCCCTCCCAGGTTAAGCTTCTTATCCCTAATCACCAGGCTGCTCATTCAAACGTTAATGGACATCACCTCCCACAGCCTCCTCTCTCCTGTGCTTGGAGGTTGGAAGGCGGAGCACCAAACTTATCCTACATATAAAAGAACTGCCGACTGACTGGAGAGGTCAGATATTGGACCTTCAGCTCACTCTGCATCTACTGCCCTGCCTGGAGTTTCAAGTCCATGGAACAAATTCTTCCCCTCTCCTCCTCCTCCGAGCCAATACCTCCTGATCTTTCCCTCCCCATTTCCTCCCTCCCTTTGCTTGTCGTCTCCCCCCATTAGATTATAAGCTCCTCGAAGGCAAGGAGTATATTTTTCTCAAATGAATCTCCACCACTCAGTACCTGCTGACCTCATTGCTGTATATCTGTGAAACTAATTCCAGAAACTGAATTGCTTCTGTTTGAATTGTCCTACGAAGATCCCCTGGCAAAATAAGGAACTGCAGTAGCTCAAAAGAAATGTGAGATGCACAAATTTAGAGATGTCTCCATTCCAAGTGTTCATATGGACTATTTGTGCCTGACCTTTAGGTAGAGCCTTCCAAGGTTGTATTGGTCTGATCAGCCACAGGTGGACACATTGCACCTTGACCCCAACACAGTGATGTCATTTTGATCTTCAAGAACAAAGGACAACCAAGCAAACAACACATCCAAAACAAAACTCATGATCTTCCTCCTCATACTCCAAATTCTCCTCTCTTCCTACCTTTTCCTTATTAGCATTAAGGGAACCACCATCCTCCCAGTCCTCCAAGCTCAAAGCTTAAGCGTCGCCCCTCTGTTCCGCAATCTCTCTTACCCCTACCTAACAAAGCTATTTCCAAATCTTGTCATTTTTACCTCAACAACATCTCTCCTGTGTCCCCTCGTCTCTGATGTTGCTGCCTCCCTGATCCGGGCCCTCTTCACTTCAGGCCTGCCCTGTTGCATACCCTCTGTTTGGTCCCCGTGCCACAGGGCCCTGGGCACTCTGGTCCAGTCTCCACTCAGCTACCAAAAATCTTCCTATCGTGCAGATCTGACCATATCCCTGTTCCTACTCAATAAACTCTAGTGGCTCTGCATTAACTTCAGGATCAAATGTAAAATCCTCTTTATTACCTGACCCCTTCCTATCTTTTCAGTTTCTCACACTTCATTCTCTTCCACTAACGTCCGTGATCCAGGGATGGTGTTCCTTGCTACACTTTTCATTCCTTTTCACTGGCTGTCCCCCTTAATTAGAATCTTCCTCCAGGCTCCCGGTCCTTTTCCATGAGGACTTTCCTTGGACCCTTAAACGTGAAGGCTCTCCCTTTGAGATTGCCTCCAATTTGCCATGCATCTATCTTGAATGTATTGGGGGTTTACATGTTGTCTCTCCAATTAGAATATTAGTTCCTTCAGGGCAGGGATAGACTTCTGCATTTCTTTGTATCCCCAACATTAGCACAGTGCCTGGAAAACACTAAGTACTTAATAAATGCTTATTGGCCTGACCATAGAAATGTCAGTATTAGCTTTACTATCTACATAACCCTGGTCCCAGTCAATTATGTCCCATCAACCCCTTTCAACTGTCACATCTGGGATGAGAGCAAACCCTACAATAAGGCTAGGGTCATAGGGGATAGGAAAGGGTGAATTCCAGAATGGCTGCACATTTGTAAATGCTCCATTCTTCTGATCTACTGAGTTCCAGATGCTTCATGCAAATCGGGCTGGGCCTATAGGGAGGGGATTATTATTTGCTGCAAAATATTCCCTCTAGCACCACATGGTGTCACTCTTTGCCGAGTCCCATTCACTAGACTAGACAAACCATTCTCAAACTTTTGGGTTTTCAGGACCCCTTTATGAGGACTCCAAAGAGCTTTTGTTCATGTGGGTTATATCTACTGATATTTAACATGTTAGAAATAAAAACTGGCAGATTAAAAAAAAAACATTCGTATAAAATAATAATAAATCAATTATCTGTTATTTTTTAAACTATTGTTTCCAAAGCAAAAAAAAAAAGTGAGAATGGCATTGTTTTATGTATTTTTGCAAATCTCTTTGTTTAACAATAGAAGATAGCTGGATTCTCATATCTGTTGCATCTCAAGTGGCTTGTGGCCCTTTCCTCACAGTAACCACAATGATATATCTTTATTACCATTTTATCAGTGGGAAAAATAGAGATTGAGATGTTAAGCAATTTGGTCAGTGCACACAGTCAGAAGTCTGCCAAGCTCCAGGTCCAGCACTCTATTGTGGTGAGTAAAATGCAAACACAGTGGGAAACAAAGGCTCTTTTTTAGGGAAGGGGGGGGAGAGCAAGATAAATTTATTAACAGTGACAGTTATACCTGTTAATAAAGTGAATGAGACTGACATCCTCAGTTAGGTTAGTGACCCAAATGGTACAGAAAAAAAAAATGTCTATTGAGACACAGGCAAGGAGGGGATGGATGGGATGGTTGGGAAGCTTTAATTAGCTCCTGCTGGGGAAAGTGGGTTGGCCTTCAGGTGTGGCGATGGCTCCTCTCCTACCATTAAAGAATGTTAATTGCTTTATAGGGCTCAACTGCTTCTAGTAATCTTTGCTAGAAAATCAAAACCACCCAATCAGGATCACCCAGGTAGCCTTCCTTTTGGGGAGACCAAACCACACATTTTTTTATGAGAGAAAAGTGCAGAGAATTGTCTTTTGGGGAGGTGCTGAGCCTTAACTGGTTTCTGTTTACAGGTAAATAAAACAGGAGTCCCAGGTAAAACTGTTTAGTTATCAAATGGGGGGGGGGATGGTAAGGGTTGGTATAATCATATAATTCAACCATGTCTTTAGTTCTAACTGGAAAAGGCCACACTTTTGAGCTTAACTGAGAAATGAGACTTGACAAAAATGGGAATAGGGTCCATTACGGAGTAAAATCACCTATTAAATAACAGCATCACTTTAGTTTTTCTCACTCTTCATTACATCAGGCTATCATTTCCATTCATCTCATGTAGCCTAAATTAATCCTACTCTTAACTCCTATCCCTTACTAGCCAATAGGATGCCTTTACCCTTTGCTTAAATGTGAGCTATGGTTCAGTGCTTGTGCAGGAGTTTCTGTATCCTTTCTATCAGTTCACACAATGTCATCTATCTTGAGCTTTCCAAGATTCTAAAGCAGGAGTTGGGAAACTATAGCCTCAGCATCCTCATTTGTCCTTTGTTTTTGTTTTTAAAGCAATTGGGGTTAAGTAACTTGCTCAAGGTTACACAGCCAGTTATTTTTTGTGTGGGTGCCAAGTATCTGAGGCCAGAACCGATCCGGGTCTCCCAACACCGGGGCCGGTGCTCTTACTCATGGCCACTTGGCCACCCCTCATTTGTCCTTTGTTGGTCTTATCACAAGCAAAAGTTATCCAACAGTTGAGTAGCTCTTGTTCCCCAAGTGAAAGGAATTGCAAGGTGGGAGAGCTGCCTGTGGACAATAGTTGGAGGCATTGCATCCAGTGGGGAATACAGTCACCCAAAGAAGAAGGCAGTTTTAAAGAGTTAGACATCTTGCAATCAAGAGTAAAGCTGAGAAGGGTAGACCCTGGAAACCCAGCTGAGCAAAATATCCAGCAGATACTGAGTACCTAAAGAGAAATGGATGAGGGTTCCTCAAAGAAAGAACTTCCAAAGTCTGCCAAGTTGCCTTGGCAATAGATTCTACTAACCCTTTGAACCTACTACTTTGTATTGTATGTAATTGTGGGAGAATGTGTGCTAGGTATATGGAGGAAGTCTTTATAACCAATGTTCTTGTTGTGTTGTTTTATTAAATGCCTAACAATAGCAATTATCAAAATAAAATTAGCTAAAAATAATTTTCAAAGAGGCAAGTCTACATGAACTACATAATATTAGGAGTGCAGCTGCAATTGTGCTGGCACTCTTCCCCGTCTTAGGACGTGAGATTGGCCTTTGCTACAGTTACAGCTTATTCAGGCTACACCATTGCAGTGCCAGTCAAGTCCACTACCTTGGCAGCCACTATCAGAACTTACAAAAGCATATCCTTACTGTTCCTCCACAACCTGATAAGGGTATCCATTTTGCTTCAGAAGGTCCAGGATTGGACCACCATCAATCAATTTTCTCTCATATCGCCCAAAGGTAACATTGTTTAACACTAGAATGGACTCTTGAAAAACACAGCTTTGGGGGGTGGCTAGGTGGCACTGGCACTGGAGTCAGGAGGACCTGAGTTCAAATCTGGCCTCAGACACTTAACACTTATAGTCGAGTGACCTTGGGCAAGTCACTTAACCCCAATTGCCCTCCAAAAAAACAAAAACAAAAGAAAAACTGCTTTGATATTATAGTCCTGACTGATGGGGTGTTTAGGATCTATGTTTGTAAAATCAATTTGTAATATCAGTTTGTAACATGTTTGTAAAACCAGTCTGTAAAATCATATTTCCCCCTCCCCAGCCTCAGAGCATTAACTCTGCCCCTTCCCCCAGCTGTACTCTGCCCAGAAACAACTCATAAACTGATTATTTCTGCTTGGAACAATAACAAGCTACACCTATGAATCCTTCACTAAACCATCTATAAACATTTTAGCTTAGGCAAATGTTATCTCCCCTTGGTAAAGTGGCCAGCTGGATTCATGAATTCTTTAATGCCTGTAATGGGAATGTAAATTTTAAAGATCTTCCCTGCCCCTAGGCTAAAGTGCACCTGGAGCCTGGGGTGGGAGGCTTGTTTTTCAGTAGATACTTCTTGATTGGCCAGTGGGTCCCAAAGGTTGTTACATTCTCTGAGCCAGGAGAAGGCTATATAAGCCCTGATGTGAGGCTTTGTTTTGGGGGCTCACTTTGAGAAGTGTTCTGTGATTTGATATGGATTCTGGGAAGCTGTTGTCTGGAGGCCCCGCCCCCCCCTTTGAAAAACCCAGATGTTGATTGGGTATGGATGTAATGGCTGGACAGTTTGGAAAGCTGTCTACTTGATCTGTTTCTGTCTTGATAATTCTGCCTGCATACCTTGAAGTTCGGGGTGCTGACCTTTTTCCCCCGAATGAGGTAAACGATACATATTTGACTGATTAAAATAAGCTTGTTATCCCATTTTGAGTTGCTTTCCTTTATCAAAGCAGATCCAAGAACCTGTGTTGGCAGCAAACCCTGAGGAGGCTTGGGGTGCTTGCTGCTGCAATGCCCTATCTATAGATGGTTCCCAACATCCATCTTGTCAAACATGACACTGATGGGTGACAGACTGGGCACTTCTCAGTCAACCCTGACCTCTAGCTGATTAAGTGACGTTACAGGCCTAAAACCACACCTCCAGGTAGCCCCCCCCCCTTGGGCTATTTCCCAGTGAATTATGGGCAATACACCTGTACAGTTGACATTCTGACTCCAAGTCTGCTTGGGCCTACTGAATTCTTTCCAGACTGAATTTCAGGCATTCTGGTCTTTGATAAGGATCAAAGTTCCTGTATAACCTATTGCCATCTCCCATCACTATCAGGGTTAAGTACCCCACTTTTGAGCTCAGTTCTAATCTTTGAAAAAAGAGACCTTTCTTAGGGGCAGCTAGGTGACTCGGTAAATAGAGCTGGAATCAGGACTTGAGTTCAAAAGACACTTAACACTCACTAGCTGTGTAACTTTGGGCAAAAAAAAGCAAGAGAGGCCTCTCTGCTTTCACCTTTAAGAAGACCTGATAAAGATGGAGTACTTTTTTTATATCTTTTTTTTTTTTTTTGCTTTTTGGAGGGGGAAGGTAGGGCAATTGGGGTTAAGTGACTTGCCCAAGGTCATATGGCTAGTTTTTTTGTTGTTGTTAAATGTCTGAGGGCAGATTTGAACTCAGGTCCTCCTGACTCTAGGGCCGGTGCTCTATTAAATGAGCCACCTAGCTGACCCAAGATGCAGTACTTTAAAACATAGTCCTAATCAACCATCTTCCCCTCTCCAGCCCTTTTTTTTTTTTTTTTGCCTTTTAGGAGGGCAATTGGGGTTAAGTAACTTGCCCAAGGTTACACGGCTAGTTTTTTTTTGTGTGTGTGGGTGTTAAGTGTCTGAGGCCAGAACCGAACTGGGGTCCTCCTAACTCCAGGGCCAGTGCTTTACTCACTGCACCACCCAGCCGCCCCTCCAGCCCTTTCTTATTCCATCCCATGCATGAAATTGCCTGGGCCCTCATCACCTATACATCCCAGAGGATCAGTTCAGGACCCCCTTAATTAACCAGTCTCCTTTTCCAGGCTAATGGTTTAGTCAGCTCCTTCCTAAAAAGGTGATGGGGGACCAGAGTAGACAAATACATTACTTTATAATATGGGTGAGATAAAACTTTTTATAGTTACAGAAAATGTGAATTCATCTATAAGGTAATCTCATAGCTAATTTGATAATATTGAGTTCCTGGATAAAAGTAAAGGGGATTCTTTCATCAGCTCCTACAGAAAGGGTACTCCTCAGTGAGCTCTAAAGGGGCAGGTTTTGGCTGGAAATAAAATGGTAGTCATGATACAAGGTTAGTCACCACTAACAGGTTAAGCTCCAGGACAGGCTGCATGCAAGGGGGATCATGAATTGTTAATTTATTTTGCAGCAGACGACCATGAGCTGTGCTGGTGATATCGTCAGGTTCTACAGATGTCATCAGCACGTGGCACCAAGTGAATTGTCCTGGATTGTTACTCCCACCCCCACCCCAGGAACTCTTTTCAGAGATCTTTGTATATTGTCTACTTGCATTAGGATCTCTAATTCATCCTAATGGTTGTTACTTATTTTGTGTATTTGAGTGCTGACATCTCATGGGCTTTATTCTTCTTTCTTGGGTTTTGCTTTCTGTGAGCTTCTGGGTATCTTAATTATTCCATTCTGCAGCTACTCCCCGTGGTATCCAGCTTGGTGGATATATAAGCTTTCTTCTCTCCCTTTTTCCAATTTAAAAACCCTTTGATGGGGGGGGCACCTAGGTGGTTAATGGATCAGCCCTGGAATCAGAAGGACCAGAGTTCAAATTCGGCCTCTGACATGACACTAGCTGTGTGACCTTGGGCAAGTCACTTAAGTCCAATTACCTTGCATTCTTCCCTTCCCCCTCCCCCCCAAAAAAAATACCTCTTTGATTACATCTTTCTCTGAAAGATTTTGCCCTGTACTGCATAAATTGAATCAATTCCTGGCCAATAACCTGTATTTAACCCGTGCTTCATTCAAGTCAGTCTTTCAAAAAGGCAAATCCCACTGAGAAACTATTCTCTTAACTAGCTATTCCCTTCCTAAATCTGCCTTACCTACTAGGAAGGAGATTTCTAGGAGTAGCAAAATCAAGATTTGACAAATCTTAGGAAGTTCTTCACCCATCCTGAATACATGTATGGGGAAGACAACATATCTTTTCATTCTTACTACCCAGCTGACCCCTCACCAAGGTACCAAAGACTAATAATCCTCACTTTTCCCTCTCATGCACTAGATGATCTTTAATCTGACAACTGTGCATTTCTATCACCATTCCTTGGAGTACAAGAAACTATTAACTTCATTGAATCCCATTTCTTCCTCTTCATGAAGTCTCATGTGAAAATTACAATTTGAATGACTCCTCTTTCTTTTTTCTATCTTTCTTCAAGCCTTTATCCTGCTGCCAGTTTATGATCCCCTATTGACTCTTCAGACCTTTTTTCTTCTGGAATTACATTGAAGCCCTTCAATTTTCTTAAAAGAATTCCCTATTATCCTTGATACCCCTAGAGCCTGGATATTTCTTCAAGTCCCTATCTCTTCCTCTCTGAGGAATATAGAGTTCATATAGTTGTTCTACAAAGGTAAATTCAAAATTTCCCTTGTTCTCTTTTCTAGATTCATAGGGCTTTTTTTTATTCTTGCTAATAGCCATAGGTGTGCAGTGTGTACTGAATGTTCAGGTCACCCTATAAACTTTTCACAAATAACTTCTAAGGCCAAATCCCCTGAAAAACAGGATGTTGAAGAGTGTAAGTTCAATCGCTATCAATTCCTTAACATAAGTAACCATCCTCTAATTACTGCCAAGTACCTTACTTTCCAAGCATGCAACTAAAATTATTAAATGGGGAGATACATGTAAAAGTTGCCATAACCTAGGTACTTTAATGGGGTTATATTTCATTTTTGTCTGTTAATGTTTGAAATGTTCTTTGATATGGGAGCTCTCAGTTTCAACCATTGCTTTCCCTTTTGGGGAAATCTTTTCAAAATGACGAGTCTACCTTCACTATGTTCTCTAGTTCATATGGAAGTTTCCATTTATGACTTCTTCAGTGTTCAAACTTCGTATTCCAATGATTCATTTAATTTTGTCCTAATATCTAATACTTTTTGTTCTAGAGTTCATCACTTGGGTAAAGTTCACCAGTTTCCAAGCTATATATATATATATATACCTACTATCCAATTCTTTCTTGAAGTTTTTCTTTCATTTCTTCTACATGTACATAATCTCTATGCAATCTTCTGAGTTTTTGTTTTTTTTTTTTTTTGAGGTGGGAAGACAGGGCAATTGGGGTTGACTTACCCAAGGTTACACAGCTAGCTAACTCAGGTCGAGATTCCAGCTCTATTTACCACATCACCTAGCTGCCTCTAAGAATGGCCTCTTTTCAAAGATTAAAGCTGAGCTCAAGTGGGGGTGCTTAGGGGCAGCCAGGTGGCTCAGTGAGTAAGAGCACCGGCCCCAGTGTCAGGATGAACCTGGGATCGAATCCAGGCTCTGATACTTAGCACTACACCAAGAAACAACTGGCTATATAACCTTGAGCAAGTTACTTAACCCCAATTGCTTATTAAAAAAAATTAAGTGGGGTGCTTAACCCTGATAGTCAGGACTCTAATATCAAAGCTGGTTCTTTTGGAGAGCTATTGGGATTATGACCTGCCCCAAGGTCACACAGTTTCATGTTGTCTTGAGGCCACATTTGAACTCAGGTCCTCCTGACTCCAGGGCTGGTGCTCTATTCACTGTGCCACCTTTAACTTTTAAGTCTTCCTGTAGTTATATATTCTCTTCTCAAACCTTTTATATGTTTCTTTCATCTACTTCTCTCTCCAGGCTTAATTTCTGAATCTAGGTTTTGTGAAAGCTGTTCTCACTTTGTGTCTTTGGCTCCTGTGCCAAACACCTCATGGATCTTTAAAGTTGAAGGTACTGAATTTTCAGGGCCCTCTATCACTAGACATGGAACAGCGCTACTGGACACCTCAGCTCAACAGTGTCAACACAGGAGCACTCTAATGGTCACAGGTACAAATAAAATCATCCACTCTTATTGCCTTAATACAGAATCCTGAAAGCTGTTAGTATCTCTGTCCTGTGTCTGGTTGAGCTGGAAGGCTACTCTATTCTTCTCCCCCTTATTACGCTTGGGTTTCTAACCTTTTACAGCTCTGGCATGGAAAGTCAATGTAGTTTCTCATTGGGTTTCTTGTTATCACTTAATCTAGTAGAAAATTCTAGGTTTTGCTTAAGTAGGTATGTAGCAGACAGGCAGTCTTCTGGTAGCAATCTTGGCCTTAAGTCCCACCTTCTAACTTTCTATGGAGCAAAATCTACTATCATGTCACCCAGTCTCCATGCCCTGAATTTCTTTTTCTATCCCCCAGTGGCTCCTCACTCCAGATATGTTCAGTTCCTTCAAAAACCAGCCTGGATTCTAAGTATCCCAGGCTCTGAGCATCAAAAGGTGGCTCCATAATGGTCATAGTCCAAAACGCCCTTATTTCACAGGAAAGGAAACAATAAAGTCCAAAGTCAGAAAACACAAGGACTTTGGCATTCCTAAAGAACTAAGAAAGGGAGGGACAGGAAAGAGAGGTAGGCTAGGGTGATCTTCTATCACTGTTGCAAATTCAAAGTACTCTGAAAAGGCGACAAAGAATATGTATAGCTGGCTGAAAAGTTGCCAGGGAACAGATGCTTAAGATTCACAGAAATGAGAAGACCTAATAAGGATGGTGAAAACTTAATTGCCCTAGAGACTGAATGATCTAATCAACAGGATATTAAGCTGAAAAATGAATTGAAGGAAAAAGGCACCAACACTAAAACTAAGGCAAATATCAGAGACTAGGAAGTCAAAGTTTGCAAGTAATGCAAAAGAAAATGAGAAAGGTAGGCAGAAACAATTCGTCCTCAGCTATCAAAACCAAGGCAGAGTACACTAAAATTAACCAGGGATTTTAATGCAAAGTAATACACCTAAACTCAGTGTACCCACTGATATACAACTCAGGATCGAATAAACCAAGAGGACCTTTATACTGACAATTATTTTCCAAATATAATCAGGCTCTAACTGTTCCCAGTTCTTAACTACCCTCATCTCTTAAAATCATGGGTTCAGAAAATGCTACAGATAAGGAAATCGCCTACTTTAAGTCTCACAGCTTCTGTCCTCTTACCTCAATTCTTCACACTCCTTACACACCACCCTTAGCATACCATTCCTCTATTTCTAAAACTTTAAGCAGCTCATTTTGTACTCCTATTCCTATAGAGGCCCTCCCAACCTGGGTACAAACTACCTTTCAAACCTCATCTCTGGATAATCCCATTCACTTATTCAACATTTCAAAAGTCTTATGGTACTCCACTCCCCTTCTCATTCTGCTGTATTTGGTCCTTTGCTCAGTTCCCATCTCAATTTAGTATCCCTTTTCCCTACTTTCATCTATTTAAATTCCTCTTTTCCTTCCTTCAGTTCTCATTATAGTTTGCCTAGACTGAGCCTCTGGAGTTACCACTCATTTATGAAAGTTATGTATGCACATCTATGTTATAAGCTCACATATCCCCATCACCTACTGTAGTACACCTTCCTTGCACATAGCAGATTTGTTAGCTGCAAAAGCGTGTATTGTTATGCAGCAGATGACCAAGTCAAAACATTTTTAAGAGACATAAGGGAATCACGAAGAGTTGGGGCAGCTAGGTGACACAGTGAATTGAGCACCAGCCCTAGAGTCAGGAGGACCTGAGTACAAATCCAGCCTCAGACATTTAACTAGTTGTGTGACCTTGGGCAAGTCACTTAACCCCAAACTGACTTGCTCCCCCCCTCAAAAAATAGCAGAGTACAGTACAGTGAACACCGAGAATGAAATTCAACATTACAATTATGGTGACAGGGATGAATCTGCAATCTTAAGTGTTAAATCTTACCTCACAGGTTGACAACTTTAAAAGGACAACAGGATTCATAACCAAGCCAATTGTCCCTTACTGCTACACAAAGCAAACCTATCTTCTTCAAGCTCTTTTTCTCCCGCTCACCTCAGGGCCCTCCAACCCACATGATATTCCAGGTTATGTGGCCAGAAAGACTCATTACTAAGTATTATTAGTATAACAGTTTAAACAGATAAGGAAACTTAAGTAAGGCCAAGAAGACCCAAGGTTACAAAAGGTATTAAAATAGCAGGGGGCTACCCAGGTTCTCTAAAGGATAAGTATCAACTCAGATAACAAAACGAGGCGTAGATAACCAATTATATGCAGAACTCTGCTAAAACTAGCAAAATAAAAATAAAATACTTTGATTTATCATGTCAATAATTTCAATTTTCACAAAGTAGAAGCAATGACACTATTCTGAACCTGATTCTCACCAATAAGAAATAAAGTAGAAAGGATGAGCTTTGCATGAAAAACATTTTTCATTCTACGATCTCAAAACTTTACAAGAGCAGATTTCAGGATTGAAGAAAAAGTTAAGTTTCTGGCTTATTATATATTCCCAAAGTTCTAAAAGCAGTTTATAGGCATGAGAAGATATTAAAATCAAGTTATCTCACTAAGAAAAAAAAATCACAAAATAATTCTAAGTACTAAAAGAAACTTATATGCATAAGATGCTGTGATGAACTTAAAATCCTAAAAAACAAAGAGGGAATTAGTGATACCTAAAAAAAAACAAAACTACATAGTATTAGTGACAGTAAAGTTATAAATCCCAAAACAAGCAATTTGGGGGGGGGGGGGGGGAAAGACCTTTTCAGCTTAGGATAGGAAGGACAAAGAGAAATGAGCACTAATCTACTTCTATTTTGCTTCTATTTTTCAACAAGTAAAAGTTTTACATTAAAGTTATTTTGATGTATCCGACTTTACCAGTGTGAAAACTCCCTTCGGAAACAATCTTGTGATTGTTTTTGTATTTTCCATAAAGAACCTACCAAAACATGCTTAAGGAAAAGTGGTTCATTAAAATCAAGATTAGAGAAGAACCTAGTTATCTAATTCAAATCAACAAATCTAAATTATATTCAGTTATATAGCTGAATGGTTGCTGAAACTCCTGTAATTTTAAGAAAACTCCTAAGCAAGTAAATGCTACAGGAATGGAGACCAAAAAACAAGTTTTCTAGATTAAAAAAATCTAGTTGAAAAGTTCTTTGAACTATAGTTGTCACCAATATTTACTACACATGGGATGATTTAACCACAGTAAAAGAAAACTGTAGTTACCCAAACTGTTATCCAGACTATAATCAAGTATCACTGGTAAGTTTTCATATTATAAGGGATGGCTTGCCGAGTAGGTGATGAAAAAGATATATGCCGAAACATTGGTACAATAAGCATCAATATTTTTTAATAATAAAAATAAAGGGTAATGACCCCATGAACCAGCATGGGTTCACAATGCCAACCCAGTAAGCTCCACAATATGGGAAGAGACCATGGAAATGAAAAACATTTTCCAGAAGCAAGTTTTAACATACAACTACAAAATTCATTGCAGTACTTCATAACAGAAGTAAAACGTGTCCTCATCAAATGGGAATGCCTGAAAAATCTGATGGTGTTGAAATCATTAATGACAAAAGAATTCAAAGAAACATGCTAAGATGTCTATGAAACGATGCAGAATCAAGACTAGTGGTCTAAATTTTAAAGGTCCTAAAAGTATTACACTGAACTTTTCGTAACAGAAAACTAATGAAGAACCTACAGAATAACTATACTTAGAACTTTCATAGCTGTCATGCAACACCCTATGACAGAATACCACATCATCCAATAGGTTTGTATACAACTTGTTCTTGCCAAGAGGACGCAATCTGGAGGTTGGCAGGATGGAGAATGACTGATCTAAAAATGGAAACATTTTAAAATCATGCCAGACTACATCCTTCTTTGAGACTCATTACTAGCCTACTAGATGTGGGAATATCTTTATCTATATTCAACATGGTAGTTGAAGAGTCTTAGAATACCCAAATAACTGCAATTCAGTAGATACAGAATCAACTGAACTCAAAAAAGTAGTGATCAATGGGCTCTTCATTTGCTTGGATCCAAAAATAGATCAATTGCAAGATACACTGCTCACATAAAAATGACCTAGAAGTTTTGGTAGATTTCAAAACCGAACAATTTATGTGATACAGCGTACCAAAAAACCCAATTTATTTTAAATGGTCCCTTGATTTGGAAAGACAATTCCCTTTAAGCAATACAGATCAACAATTGTTCAGAACTTTGTCCAAGTCAGCTTCAACATCAAGTTTAAAAGTGACAGTCCCTATAACTTGACAGTTGGCAGCACAACAGCCCAACTGGGGAACTGGATTCCCTCTCAAGTATCCTTTCTCAATTTTAAAACTCTTGAGATAAAGCAATGACTAACTGATTCCAAAGGACCAGGATGATATGACAGATTTTGAGGGAGGGGGATATGTTAAGAGGTTTTCCCCCAAGGGGGAAAGAAGTGGGCAAAGTTTTCAATTGGAAAAAAAAAATGTAAAATTGCATTAACACTGAAGCAGTTAAGGATAATTAATTTCCCTTCTGACTCCATCTGGAGAATTATCTGCAGTTTTAAGCATTGTAGGAAGACCTCTGAAAAGCTGACAACAGGATAGGTTATTACTTGAAACCACACCAGGACAAGACTACTTAAAGCACTAGTAAATTTTTAGTCCGTGGGAAAAAAGTTAACCTTAAAAAAAAAAAAAGTTAACTTCTCAAACACTGTCAGAGAATAATGTGAATAATAGATTAGCATGACTCCTTAGTTTGAGACAGGATCTGACAGCTTTATAGAGATTTCTTTGCATGGGCTAGTCATACTTTTCCTGCCTCCTAGATTAGGTAAAAAAAAGCACCAGTAAAGTTACTATTACGTTATTGTGATCTACTGAAATAGATGGAGACGTATTCAGGATAAAGAGCTTCCTCTCACAGCTGTGCATTAATAAAAGGTGTTACCTTTTGATTAAGTCTTGCCAAAAATGCATGACTGTTGGAATCCCACAGAAATTGATAGTTGTAATCGATTAATAGTCTCAAAACAAAACTGGTAAGAAATTAAGAATCTGGGGCTTCTAGTCCCACACTACACACTAAACCCCTACACCGCCCTTGTCCCTTCCAATGGCCTGGCTCCCACTTAAGTCTTTGTTCACTGTTAATTTTGGTTTAAGGTATATGCCTGCCAGGAATAGCTTCATTATAATGCAATTACTTCAAAGTCCTCCTAAGTATCTGGTTCATTTCTATTCACAATGCTTACAACAGATGAAACTGGGAAATATCTAAATAAATTTGATAAAAGCTAGGAGGGAAAGCTTCCAATAGCCAGATAATCTTACATTCTCTTCCTTCCCTTCCCCCCCCCATACAGACTTTAAAATCTTTGCATTCAGTTTAGTACTACAGAATTTTGTTCAATTATTTATTTGTTCCTTCCCTTTCCCTACAGCTATAACTCCCTGAACATTCACTTGTCATTCCCAAGATAAAATGATCCAACAGTTGTCCAATTACGAAACCCTTTATCCCACTAGGGTCCAGTTATTGCTTACTAAAAGGAAACATCTATATATTGTATAACCATGACGACAAAATATTAGTAATATTTTTCATTTATCAGCAGGTCTACCATAAAAAGCACTAATATTAACACTCAGACTCAAAACAGCCACTGAGAAATGGCTCAAGCTCAAGGTACAACTGTGCAAAGGGTAACTAACGAACCACCTGTCTGTTCCTGGTCCTTAGTTGTGCCTCTGCTAAAACATGATGCTCTGACAGTTTAAGAGAAGCCAAGACTCTTCCTCCCACGTTCTTATGAGGACAACTTTCTCAGTTCAAAGGACAGTTTGATGAGGGGCAGGACAAACAGACACAGCCCTCCAAGAGTTCAGAGGGGAAGAGACAATTCTTCATACCCCTCCCCCAGTCCTGGGGCATGGGACTCTGTTGCTCTTTTTTTCTGCCTTATCTAATGCTTAAAAAAAAAAAAAACAACCCTGACAAAAATGGGAAAGACAGGGGAGGAACAAACAAATTCTTGAAATCCACTGAAGTCATCTGGATCTCTCAACTCCTCCCTGCACACCCCCTACCACCACTGGCTGGGCCAAAACGCAAGTCTTTAAAGAATAAAGGAATATATCTCATCTTAGTTGTAAAGAAATGCCTAGTCTTGACCAAATGGCCTAAAAATCATTGTGTCCCTATTTGAAAGCTTATGTGATTAACCCAATATGCACACAAAACCCTAATTTAGAACCTTATAAAAAGCCGTTAGAGATCTGAAACTAGAGATAGGAAGATAAGGTCTAAAGCAAATGCTTTTGAGATGAGGAATTAAAGTTGTTTCTAATCAAATCCCTATTTTCCTCCTGAAGCGCAGTCTAGAATCTATGGTCCAGTATCTGATTTTCTGCCTCAGATACTTACCCAGCTCAGGTGGGTAGCTAAGAGATCAAGAAACGGATAGGGAGTGTCTACTCCTCTCTTCCAGGAGAGGAACAATAATTTCATAACTAAAACAATGGCATTTAATGGGAGCTGGGGGCATGGTTACAATTACAAAGTCTGACACAAAACAAGGATAGGGAACTGGGTGGGAAGGTTACAAAATAAAGGGACCAACAGTAGGGTCTGGAAGAAAAGATGGTCCAGAAATGCCTGAGCCAGGCTAATACGGCCTCTCCCGTCTGTCTTGTCTGTGTTCACCCCTGCAAGAATCAGAATGAAAAATGACCATCACTAAAAGGACAGGAGTCATTATCACCTTCATTCCCATGTTCCCCATAGTAGGAAATAGGACTATGGGGTTACTGTTTAGTAAGACTTCCCTCCACCTGCCTTTACCCTCCCCACTCCATAGTATGGACCCAGATGGGGTATAAGGAATGCAGATATGTCTGGTGTGTGGGTCTGTGAACAACTCTTTAGCCTTGTAACCTTACATTATAGGACATCACTGTTGTCTGTTTCTTTCAATCACATCCCAATAATTAAAACTCTTTCAACTCAGTAGTTATAAGTTAACCATCATTAAGTCACTCACCTTGAGTCCATCTTGCCAGGTCCAAAGCCACCTCTGTCCCCGCCACCCCGGCCCCCTCGGAATCCCCCACGGTCCCCGCCTCTGCCTCGGTACCCTCCACGGTCATAGCCACCTCTGCCACCTCTCCGATCATCTCCAAAATTACCCCCTGGAAATAAAAAGTGAACAAGGGGATGGGCTTAGAATATTCCTCCCATTCTCCTGTCTTTCCCTTTCCCCTTCCTCCAAACCAATTCATCTTCTTTTCCCTACTATATAACCCTTACCCATATGAGAACCTCCAGGGCCCCCTCCTGGTCCATCAGGTTTAGGTGCCTTACACTGGTTACACTCGTTCCTCCAAGAAAAGTTCATATTCTCACATATGCTGAGGACAAAATTGAGAGATTGTATAAAGGTTGAAACAGCATAAGGGAATTTGGGATTATGGTGATTAAGAGTTTAACGAATGAAAAACATTTGTAAGTATTACATATTAATCTACGTGCTAAGTAATAAGAATATAAATTTTAAAAGATTAACAGGGATTCAAGTTTCCTCCAGCAAGAGAGAGAGAAAAAGGCAAGAAAAGTAAAATAATAAGACTTTAAATGATTAGAATAGGAACAATAGACAGTTACTTTACAAAAAGTAAGAGAGATTCAGGAAAGAATCCTTAAATAAGAATTGAATTTTTACTCACGGATTAGGACACTTCCAATCTCCAGCTCGCTGCTGCCCTCCACCACCACCCCCTCCACTAGGGAATCCTCCTCGACTACCACCACCACTGCCACCACCTCCAAAGCCTCCACGGCCCATGGGTCCTACAAATAATTTAAGGAAGGATAGTCAGTTTTGCACTGCCCCAGATTCTGAATACCTTCTATTACTTTTAAAGAGTTTCCCCATTTTAATTCTTGTTTGTAGCAATCATTTCCCAAAATAATACTTGTCCCCCCTTCCCCTTTTTTAGCACTTAAGCATAAGCACAGTACATGACAAATATTACATTTGACACCATACTATGTCCTATAGCCACACCCATCAAAAAAATCTCTACCAAAAGAGCCTCTCCAGAATTAAAACTGCCTTGACCCATATTCCATGCCAAATCTCCCCCATATGAAGTATCCACCCCATATTAAGTATCAGCTTCACCTCCACGCCCTCGGCCACCTCGGCCATTGCCACCTCCTCTGTTAAAGTCTGCTCTTCGAGTAGCAAAGGAGACCTTAATGGGGTTTCCAGAAAAATCTTTGCCTAAAGGAAGAGAAAAAGGAAAATTTAAGTCCAAGAATCTCAAGCACAGGTCACATTTTCAAAACGTTTACTAATAAAAGTAAGGGTTTCTATATACCTGGAGGTAAAACTATAGGGGAGCTAAAAGGGAACGGGATTTCTAACCTTAAATAATATAATTAAGCCAAGAAGACAAAAAACAAAATAGGGAAAGTATTGACAGTCTACTGGATTTGAAAATAATCAACTTCTGAAATGATTAAGCATAATACTTAGACAAGAGATGAGTCAATCCCTTCATCATTATATCCTTTTCCCACTTACCATCAAACCAATCAATGGCTGCCTTGGCAGAGGGGGGATCATCAAATGATACTGTAGCCTCCCCTTTTAGTTTTCCTGTCTCTCTGTCTGTGTACAAGTTGATCATAGGCTGCCCTGTCTTCTTATTAGTCTGAAAGAATAAACACAAAAGTTAAAATTCTCCAAGGATTTGAAAACTGATGCTTTACTTTTCCCAAAACTTTCTCCCTCACATCCAGGTGGCCTTTCTCCATTCCCTTGTGCTCCTTCTAGTACCTTAATAATGCCAATTTGCTTGAAGTAATCTGCCACAGACTCAATGGTAACATTCTCACCCAAGCCTTGGACGAAGATGGTATTATTATCAGAATTATCCTGTTCTGCTGGGGGAAACACATATACACAAAGAAGTGCAGGGAAGAAACAGAAGACAAAAAAAAAAAGAAAACTTAAACATTTCATACTTAATTCAATCCAACATACATAAATCTCCTACCCTCAGGCAATGACATTCAAGTATAGGAGAAAAACACCTAATTGAAAATAACTTCACCAACCACCTTATTCTTACAAAATACCATAAAGCTCTTCTCCCCTCTACTCAGAACTCCCATTTCTTACCCTGTGCCCAGGAGTTACCCTGTGTTTTGCTTCATTGGCCCTTTTATCCCCTAACCTCCTGACCCTGGGTTTCTTTAACCCACAATTCTAGTTACCAACACAAACCACTAAGGACCTCTGCTCTTTGTTAACCTCCACCCCCTCTCCTCTTGTGGACTGTAGCTCACCAGAGTCATGGCGTGATCCTTGGTCCCTGGGCCCTTGAATGACATGAAAAAAAGGAAAACAAGATACCCATTAGTCAGGAGAGAGGAACAGAAATAGAAAAGTCAGACAAAAAAACACCAAATCCAAACACACTCTTGCAAACTGTAACCAGGTTATGTGCTCACAGCCTCACCCCAAACCCTGTCCTGGGTTTGGTGCCCAGAGGGGAAAACCCTGAGCAGGGGTGGGGAGGAGACAAGCCCCTCCCTGTCTTTTAAGATCTGTAACCTGAGCCCCACAGGGGTAACTCCACACTCTAGAAAACAATGCCTCCCCAGCACAGGCTGGGAAATCTCAGCACAGGCTGGTTGAGGTGAGGGGGAAGAAACCCCACTGTATTTACCAGACCAAATTCTATAAGCTTAGCCCAATTCTCTCAACCCAGAGAGATGAGGGCATTCACCACCGGCGCACGATGCGCATCCAACTTCTCCAAAACTTTTAAACCGATATTTGCCCTCTTGAAACCATTTGCTATTGCTTCAGCTTTTAGAAACCATTTTCTTAAACCATGTAAATTTTCCCAAATCACATACATTCATATAATATCTGTGTGTATTTTTAAAATAGCATGTCCCAGGGAACAGACCAGAAAAATCTTTGATTTCCATGTTTACAGCCTCTATTTCTTTCCAGAGACCATTGTGACCAGTATTTATCTGAATTCACCATGTACAAAAATCATATACACACAATGAATGCACACCTAATTCATAAACACATGAGCCTTTGGTTTTTAAATGTTGAGTGACAGTTCAAGAAACCATGTGTCAACCAGACCAGAAAGTTTCCAGCTTAATGGGAGACTTTTTAAAATTTCCATTTTTTCATGAAGTCACATTGTTTTTTAAAGACCTGGTTATTTCCCATGAGCCACACATACACTCAGTTTTCCTGAAGTAGTCCACACCTTCCTTCCCAAAACTAGCTGCTAGTCCCACCTGGGGAAAGCTAGAATACATGTATTACAATTGGGTAATACCATTCAGTACCTAATAAAATACACAGCTATGTTCTACCCAGGCCAGGCAGTGTTTCATAGCCCTCCCCCAGAAGTTAAAGTCATATTTAGTTTGTTGTTCTCCTCAACTCAGAAACACAGGTCAAAAGATCCTAAAGCCAGTTTGGCACCACATTATCACATTCTCTCCAGAGGATCTCATAAGTTGTCCCTAAATGGGTGTTCTTATAACCCACCCTCCTCCATGTCTATTAGAAATCCTCAACCTTTGAGAAAAGTCAGCCAGTCAGACCAATTTGGTACCAGGCAACTGTTTCACCCTCTCCAGAGGTTATAACACAATCTGGCAGTAGGTGGCACTCTACATCCCAACCCTGCTGGAGGTGATTCTGGACACTTCAAACCTCTTTGACACTTAAAAAACACGGAAGACATCTGCAAATGAACAATCAGACAAAGCATTGCCGGGGGTTGGGAATTTTGGAAACTCTGTTCACTTACCACCAAATTTATTGAAGCCACCACGGTCACTTCCGCTGGAGAAGACAAGTTAGAAGAAAGGACATGAAGCTTCCAACGGCTACAACAGGGTGTTTGGGCTTTTTTGTTTTGTTTTTTGTACACTCTCCCCAATGTGGATATTTGTTTTGGGAGAAGAAACAAGTGGCTACTAAGATACATTCCTTCCTGACCACCCCTCAATCTGACCTTTGAGCATGTCACACACATGTGTGCAGTTTCTCAGACACAGTTTAAGGTTTTGGTTTTTGGTGTTTTGTTTTTTTAGTGTTTTATATATAAATATATATGTATATATAATCTCCATTTCCTCTGGAAAAAATGACCCGTTTTCCTTTGTCGTTCTTCCGATGTGGCAGTTGTTTTTTTTCCTCTTGTAGTAAGTGGTTTCGACAAACCGAGAAGTTGGTTTAAAAACCCTGTCCCCAATTTACCCAGAAGACACTTCACACCAGGCTGGGATAGCCCTGAACACAAGTGATTTTTGTGGTTTTGCTTTGAAAGCAGCAAGCAACCCAACCCCCATCCATGAAGTCAAAACCAAAGGCGATTCCCCCTTAAAGCGAGACAAACTCTTAGCTAAGCCCTGTCCTAACTACTGAGCTGTTTTTGGTCTTTCCCCCCCACGGGTCACCCCTTCTACACTGTGAGAAGAGCGGAGTATTTGCAATGTCACCTTTCATACCTGTGGCACATAAAATGCAGAGCAAGTTAACAGTCACATTAACAGTTGCTTTTTTTTTTTTTAAGTTTTGCATCAAACACACAGATTTCCTGATTTTTTTGGATGTTTTTTTTTAAATTGCCCCCGCCCACCCATGAAAAATACTTACCTGGTATAAGTACAACTCATAAAAAGTTTTGTTTTGTTTTTGTTCATTTGTTTGTTTTTAAAGACAAAAACACACTGACAATCCTTTCCCCATTTCAAAGGATAGAATAATAGACATTGAGACAGTGGGGTCACTTGGACCATGTTATCACCAGGTTTGACAAATGTTTTTTAATGTCAAGTCTGACTTTTTTTTTCTTTAAAGAAACTATGTGGGGAAAAAGGGTGGAAGGGAAATCCAAAATCCAGCCTGACACACTGATCACATTCAAGAAAGAAAGCAGCCAAGGGAAAAGGGGACAAGTGGTGAACAGGACCCGAGACCACTGTGTCAGGAGCGTTTGCTCTAAGGCCTGCGACTCAGTGAGCACAGCTAATTCCAGTTACAAGGTCA
The DNA here is from genome assembly GCF_028583685.1 of Petaurus breviceps papuanus. Classification (NCBI taxonomy): domain Eukaryota; kingdom Metazoa; phylum Chordata; class Mammalia; order Diprotodontia; family Petauridae; genus Petaurus; species Petaurus breviceps. The sequence continues at coordinate 5,696,340 of NW_027185764.1, forward strand.
TGCACATAGTGATCAGGAAGGATCAGTCAGTTGTGGGGGCAGCTAAATTCTTATCAACCAACCCTCAGAAAAGAAAGGTCATGTGGGATGATGGGTATAAAGGAAGAGTCCCCACCCGCCTCATTTCCTGGCAGAGGAAGAAGATACCATCCCTCTCTAAAGTTTCTGCCAAGGGCTGGGCAAGTCCTTTACAATGAGAGCATACATAGTAACTACAATCCAGACCATTTAAACACATTTTTTCCCTGGAGATGAAACTGTAAGTTTCCTCTCGCCCTTTGCTCCGTAGGGTCAAGGGAAGGTAAGAAAATCATCAATGCCTACTCCTAAGTGCCCCACAAAAATCAAACTTAGCACAATGGGATAAGATGAGAAGAGTCACTCCCCCCAAAACAAACAACCCCCCCCCAATCCCTGAAAACTAACCCATGCATCCCTGGGGACTAGATTTGAAGAAAGGGAAGATCCATCCATGCAACCCTTACCACCCATTTAAGAATATTCCCTAAGCTCCCCACAAGACACCTACCCCATGCCACCTCTGCCTCCTCGGCCACCTCCACGACCTCGGGGCTCATAGCCACCACTGCTACGGTTGTATCCGCTGCCGCCGCCACCACCTCCACCGCCACCACTGCTGCTGCTGCCGCCACCCCGTCCTCTTCCACCTCGATCCTGCTGGCCACCCCCATAGCTGCTGCTACCACCTCCACTCTGGTCCTGGTTGCCATAGCCACCACTTCCACTACTCATAGATGACTGATCTTGGCCATAACTACCTGTTATGGAGGAAAAGAAGGATGTCCAGATTCTGGGCATAGAAGACCCAAAAAGCTTTAGATTAAAATAAAGGTGAACTTAGGGATGGTTATATGAACTGTAAAAACCAGAAAACCACCCTCTTAAGTAAGGTTTAGGATCAACAACAGAGAGCTTTAGAAAGATGGAGAGAAAGGGTCTTACCTCCACCACTCCCTCCACCGCCCCCACTGCTGCTGTTATACTGGTTCTGCTGGCCATATCCCTGAGGTGGATTGTAGCTTTGTTGCTGTCCATAGGAGCTTTGTTGTCCACCATAGCCAGACTGCTGACCATAGCCCCCACTCTGGGGCTGCCCATAGCTACCGCTCTGAGAGCTGCTACCATAGCTAAGGAAGAGAGAAAATAAATTAAAACCTACATCACCCTTCCTTATTTCCATTTTTCTAACCTCTACCCCATATTATCTTTAATGTAAGAACCGATGCTCAATTCTTCACTACCTTCTCCAAACTTACCCCCCTGAAGTGCTGCTAGGGGTTGGCTGCTGGCTGTAACCAGGATAGGATGATTGCTGACCATAAGAAGGTTGGGAACTCTGGCTGCTGCCATAGCCACTTGCAGAACCATATCCTTGGGGAGCTGACTGAGTACCATAGCCTGCTGAAAGAAAAAAAATAAGTTATTCAAGGGTCAAAAGTCATGCTGAGCCTAGTAAAGAAATAAGTGGGTCAAATAAAACATAAGAAATGTTTGCTAAAGGTTTCCTCCAAACTTTTTGACAGCCAATGTTTTATAATCCCCTTTCAACATAAAGATTACTCCAAAGCGATTACATATCCTATATATCCTATAAAGGCAGAATACCTATATTCTGCCTTTATATAAGTAATCCTTAGTCCTTTTTAATATTCCTTTGAATTGCTTCCTATTTCAACCTAGTTCCTGGTCCTTACCAAAATGTCAAAGTTACACTTAGTATCACATTAAGTACTACCTAAGTTAAAAGTTCCTTTAAAAAAAAAAATAAAATCAGGGAGGCTAGGTGACACAGTGAATGGAGGGCCAGCCCTGGCCTCAAATACTTAACACAAAAACTAGCCATGTGACCTTGGGCAAGTCATTTAACCCCAAAACCACCCTACCTTACCCCCTCCAAAAAAAATAATAAACAAAAAAAATTCCTTGAAAGTGAAACCACTTACTCTCAAGCAGTATCAAATCAAAATTAAAGGAAATAAATCTCCACCCACTTGGGTAGATGGGGACCTATAAAAATCTCTTATGTTTTCACTGTCATTTTTTTTATAAGAGGGAATAGAGGTGTAAAAAAAATCAAAGGATAATACATTTAAAAAATAAAGGGAAGTCCTAGCACATTAAATTTTGAGGTTTAAGGAAGGACTGAGACAAAATAATTTAAAAAATGATATGCAGTAAAAGGGATTTGAAGATTTCAAAAGTCTTAACATGTTTGTTAAATTAATTCCTCTGAAATATAAAATTCTGATTCTAAATATAGTTTTCAGAAAGGTGGCCAGAATAAGGTAATACTTACTGCTCTGTTGTCCATAGGAGGAGCCATAGCTACTCTGACCATAGCCTGAGGTATCAGCTGATTGGCCATAACCACTGTAGCTCTGTTGGCCATAGGGCTGACTGCTCTGTTGGGAATAGCCTTGTCCAGGCTGGGTAGGGTAAGCCCCATAGCTAGAAAAAGAACATAATTATCAAAAAAATGAAAACTGGACATGGACATCCTTCCACCACTGTATTCAATGATATCATACTCACCTTTGTGTGGCCTGCTGAGTGTACTCTGTAAAGGAAAAAAGAAAAGGCAAATTATATTACTCTTATATACACATATAACCACCCACCCCACATAGCAACCTATGTGCTTCAAAAAGTTCAATCTCAAAAATGCAAAATTTTAAAAATAGGGGAGGAAAGAGGGAGCAGTCTCACAAAAGACTATAAAGCTAAGCCTTCTAGTTCATAGAAGTGAGGATTCTCTGAAAAAAATGTTCCTTGAGATTAGAGAAAGAAAAAAATCAAAATTTGAGGATAAATGATAAACACAACCCAAGGAAGATAGAAAAACACCATACACCAATGTCCATAAAGTCACACGTAGAAAAATACCAAAGGCATTCATGTATATATACATAACACGTGTATGTCATGAAAATATATTTTAAAATGGGCTAGAAAATGAATATATAAGGAATTCTGAGGATTCATATGAACTGATGAGGAAACAACACCATGCTATGCTACCCTTCCCAAAAAAGATGAGTAAATCATATTTTCTTTGTAGAGATTTATGCAGATATGGATATCCATGGTAGAATAATTACTATTTGAAAAGGGGATGGGGGAAGAGACAATCGGGGTTTTTGCCGATTGGTTTTGCCAGCCTTTTCCCCCCTATTTTTATACTTTGTTAGAAGGAATGATTTGGGGTAGAGAAATGGGGTCAAGAATAGATTTGGAAATGAAAGGAATGCGGAAAACAAAAAAAAAGTTCAATGAAAAATTTCTTAAAACGAACTTTCAATGTCTCTTAAAACCAGAAGTAAAATAGAAAAAAAAATTATGACCAAAAGACAAAGACAGAGAAAAGAAAAGCAGTTTAGGCTTCTTCCCTCCAAACAGAATTCAAAGGAAACAGCTGAGAAATTTTCAGTAAGTTTCACTGTATTTACCTCCTCAGTTAAACCATCCTCTCTGCAATCTCAGCACTTTAAATCCAAGGGATTGAGGTTCTTTTAGAAAATATTAAAACCAGACAACCTGTCTTTTCCTCCATTCTCAGTAAGAAATGTGCGCACCTGGCTTTCTAGTGAAAGCAGAAATCTGGCCATTTTTTTTTTTTTGGTCCTGGTTCTGCCACTTTATAAGACCTTGCTCGAATCTCTTCTTAATCTTTTGTAAAATGACCTGCCCTACTTTCCAGAAGCTGAGGTGAGGCTCAAATTACAACATCCGAGGAAGCTGAGGGCCGTACCCAACAGCAGGAGAATTATCGCCCTGGTTACCCAAGGGCTGCCGAAGCAGGGAACACGAATCCCCGTCTTTCAGAACAAAAGAGCCCCTTCATTCATAAAGGGGAATCCGAGAAGACAAACCAATCCCAACTCTTCCTTCCTAGTGCTAGGGAGATCACGGAGAACCTCAGGAGAGAAGCTCGAGCAAGAAAAATACAGGCCTGAACGCCAACGCACCAACTAGTAATTTCTGGGGCCGTTAGTTGATGTACAAGGAAAGGTATGCTTTGCAAACCTCTCCCCGGCACACCGGGTGTCCTTAGAAGCAAAAGCTCGGCCATAAAGTGGAAAGAACGAGAAAAAAAGGGGACGAGAAAGCAGGAAGAAATCTAGCGCGAATAGAAAAGCCAAGATGCAGCTGGGAAGCGGCCGGGAGGGAGGGACGCGCGAACCCCGACCAGGCCTCCGCTCGCGGGCAGGGCGTGGATCCAGCGCGCGTGCGCACCAGAGTCTCCCGGATGCGGCACTGCGACAAAGCGGGAAGGAGCGAAAAGCTAGCAGCGGGAGAAAGCAAAGAACGGAATTTTCCTCTGCTACCTTATGCGCCCAACATCCCAGCCGCCAGGATCTTCGCTCTCAAAAAAAGGGGAGACCACAAAAAACCTGTTCTGCCAGTCAGCTCTACAAGCTAACGCGCCAGAACCATGGAACAAAATGGCGGCAGCGGCCTCCCTTCTCCCCGCCTACCGCCCTCCGCTTACTTCCCGCCTAGACCGCGCGTCGATGAGACCCTTCCTCCCAGATACGGCCACAACCCATCCAACCATACTACCTTCCCTCCCTACTCCCAGCCCCAAAAAAGGGCTCCAGGTAGCTCCGAATGCTAACCCAACCTTCGCGCGAGGCGATCAAAGATCGGCTCACCTCCCCCACGAGCTCTTACCGTTGGAGGCCATGTCCGCGCACGCGCACACCGGCTGCCGAGCAACACAAAATAGAAGGCAGCCGACCGCCGACGCCTCGAGGACTGAAGAGCCCCACCCCCTGCGCTGAAACTTATGTACTCCTCCCCTCCTCCTACGCACCGCAGAGAGCTGTACCAAATCTAGAACGTGGGGGCGGGCAGAGATGGAACGAACGCTAAGTTACGGAATTTTGCGAGACGATCTATACAAAGAGATGAAAAATATAAACTATGGGAAATTTTTGGTTTGCACATTTCGTCTATACTGGTCATAAAGAGGTAACATTGTTTCATTCTAATCAGAAAATCTATAGACTCCCCTATGGATAAAGAATGGTAGGCTCCGAAGCGAAGGCAGGAAAAGAAAGGAAGGGGAGGTGAAGGGGGAGGGGTGACGGCCTTGCAAGAACGAACCATTGGTGGGGATTGAGGGGGAGTAAGGCTGGCTGAGTTCCGGAGCCGGGCGGCCGAGGCGGAGGAGGTGGCCAGTCACCCCCAACTCCTTCCCATCCCGGAGCGAGAGGCGAGGAGCGGATGCTCTACCCGCTTGAGAAGAGGACGGCTGGTTACAATAGACGCGGCGAGCTGTGCATCCCTGACCTTCTCTGGGGCCATAATACACCACGCCATGCTCCCGCTGCCCACCCCGCCCCCCGCTGACATTTCCTCACTCACCCCCACAGCACCCCCTAGGAGACCCCTACCCAGCCGGGGGCGCACCGGAGCCAGTCCCGACCAGCTCCAATTGTTCAGTTTTCAGTGTGAGAGTCTGCACCTCGGCATTTGACCAGCGCTACAAACGAGCTTGATTTATTGTTTTGTTCATTATTTAGACTTAATAAAACAATGAAAATGTTGATGCAGATCAATCTCCAGAGCCCCTTGTTAGGGTTTTAGCAGCACATTCTTGAAGACATCCCCCCATTCACAGCCTCGGTGACGACCGCATAGGGACAGTTCCGCACGATGCTCGCCCTGAGACTGAAAGGCGAGGGTTTTAATAGACTGAGCTAGCTGAGACATTTTTGTTTTCGGTATCTATCCATAGGTGCCTTTTCACCCTTTCGTGTCTTCAGCATTCTCTGGTGGAAAAAATATATGGTTGTCCTTTAACAATCTGTGTACATTGATTACCTTTCCTGGAAGGAGGCTTGTAATCTACACTTGGGGAAAATCCTAAATATCAGCCTCACCTAAGCCTTGTTTTAGGGATTTCCCTGGAGCTTTACCCTGGGGTGGAGGCAGAACTGGTCCCCCACAAGTCAAGACCTCTTAAAATGAATCTGAGCCCATGTCACCTCCCTAGGGGGACAGGGCTGTGAGCCACTGATTGCACGTTAATTTTACAGAATGGATTTTTTTCCTTTTATTCTTTGTTACAAGGGATTGTTCTCTGGGAAGGAGAAAGAATATATTTTTTTAAAATATGCAAAAACCAAAGATTTTTTAAATCTATTAGATCTCTGGGGGCTCTTGAGCTCTGACATCACAAGACCCAACAGACTAATTCTAGGAATCATATACTTGCCTAACCTGTTCCTTCACTTTGTCCCTTGAATGCATAGCAGCCACAGACAGGATAACTGTAACTGGAGACAGGACATAAAAGTCCACTTCACAAAATATTATGAGAAACTGTTAAACACTTTGCTAAAATCTGCTGAGTAGGCCAGCCTTCACAAATCAAAGATAGCCTTCACAATTTTATTCACAGTCCTTAAAAAAAATCAATGGAAATAAGAGGAACAAAAATTAAAACAAGCGCAAGATTTCACATTATAGTTGTCAGATTAACAAAGATAATGAAAAAGAAAAATAGTAAATGGTGAAGGAGCTATGAAAAGGCAAACACCATAATGTACTATGTACCCATAAATTGGTCCAATTATTTAGCAGAACAATTTGAGATTATACCCCAAAATTCATTAATTGTATATACCCTTTGACACAGTAATACTACTACTGGAATATACCTCCAAGGAGATCAAAACCAGAGGAAAAGGTCCCATATTTTTATATGACAAAAAGAGAGAGTGTTTTATTAAAGTACTTGCCAGAAACAAATTGAGTGCCTACCAGTTTTGGAAGTGGATGAAGAAAGTGCAGTATTTTAAATATAATGAAATTATTAAAGCATCAAAAATTATGAATACAAAGAATTCAAAGAAATTTGAGTATATGTTTGAATGTATGCAAAGTAAGAACTCTGTAAAACAGAATCAGAAGACCAATTTATACAATGACCAAAAAAAAAAAACCGGAAGAAAAATGACAAAGACTTCAGAACTCTCTCAATAGAACAATCTTCACTTCCAAAAGCTAATGATATATAGATAAGAGAGCAGATAGATAAAGTTAAACACTTACCATGCACCAGGCACTCTGGTAAGCATTGAGAATAAAAACACAAGCCCCAAAATGTCAGTCCCAACCCTAAAGAAGTTTATATTCTAAAGGGGGAAGATAACACATTAGAGGGAGATAGAAATAGGGGAAGAAGGTACCAAGGGTATACATATCTACCTGAGGGCAAGGTGGAAAAGTCTGAAGGGTCAGGACCTGAGCCAGGATAGAATTGATGTGATTGTGAATAGCCTGGAATATTCCTAGTCTTGAGAAGGGAATCATGAATAGAAGATAGCTACAGAGTAAGAGACATCCTCTGAGTGAGAAGATTGCTATTCCAGAGATGTAAGGGGTCAGGAGCAGAGCTGAGTAAAAAGTGATCCTGAATGGCCTGGGTTCCATATGAAACAGTGGTCCTAAGAAAGAACTCTATACACAGATGAAGGGTCAGAGGGACAGAGGTTTTTTCAGGGTAAGAAGGTTACTGATCGGAATGTGGAAGAAGCCAGAGTTTAGCAGAGGTAGGAAAGAAAAGAGAGGGATATAGTGAGTTATAGGTGTAGAATGAGGCATACATTTTTAGACAAAACCGATATTGCTTTACTTGATTATACTTAATTGTAAGAGGGCAGTCAGTAAAAAAAAAAAAAGTAACCATGACAGGGAAAAAAAGCATCAAAAATATTTAAAAAGAAAGTATCTCAGTGGAGCCTTATTAAATCAGACGGATATTGTTCTTGCCTTGGAAAAACTTGAAAATCTAGTGGGGAGATAAAACAAGCATAGATTCCAGGTTAATCTATGTTATACATATATGCCAACAAAAGTACCTGACCAAAGACTAGAATTGCAAAGGTTATATAAGGAGGAGAGGTCATATACTATTGTATAAAGAGCTCTCTTAGAGGTCAGTTCAAGTTCAAGGCCCATCTTAGATACTTTACTCTCTGTGAGACCATGGGCAAATCAGACTTTATATCTGTTTCCTCAACTATACAATGGAGTTAATATACTACCTAACATAATATTTTGTAAAGAAAATGCTTTGTAAAATCTTTAAGTACTAAAGAATTGTATATTATCATTATAATTTAATCAAGGTAACAATGATTTTGAGCATGTCCAATTTACCTAGGGGAGTCCTTGGCTACCTGAATCTTTAAAACTGGTGACATTGAGCTGGTCACTTTCTCTTTAGCCCCACAGGACCAGTAGTTCCAGTCATGGAGATCTTGGAGTGAGGATTACATGTAGGGTGGTGCAACCAGCCAGGCTGAATGGAAGCCCTGGAAAAGCCAGAGTGCCTGGGACTCCAGCCTGAGAGGAGTTGTGGACTTAGAAAAGAAATTGTGTTCTGTGGGAACCCATGAACCCAAACCTCTTTCTTTCCCTAGAGGTTGAGGTCATACAAAGAGGGGAGAAGGATTATATCTCCATATGATGGGGGAGCATTTTTGTATATTTATAAATATACCTTCTGAAGTAAATATTACTTTGTAGAAGAGCCTGTATCACAAATGGAAATACTGTTTTAAGAGATGAGTATTGATCTGTACCCTAAAAAATGGGAAAATACACAACCTGACCAAAGGTGGTGCAGTCTGAATAGTCTGAGCATAGCCCATAGAACATATAGGAGCTAGAGGAAGATGGGAGAGTAGGAAGGCCCAATCTGGTACAAAGGCAGTGGAGGTATGATTCGAAAGACATAAAGGCCCATCTATTCCCAAATATCTCTTCCTATTGGAAATTCTTAGGATTATTGATATTTCTTTTTTCTTTTTTTCAAGTTAGACAGTCTGACTTTATTAGCCAAAGGCAGGCCTGGCACCTAAGCCTGCTTCTTCACCATTGCTGGCTTCTGCCTCCACAGGATGTCACTGGCCTGGTGCAGTGAGGCCATGCGGATATCATTTCAGTATTTATTCCTGCGGATGATGTGCCAGACACTGTTGAGTGTGGCCCAAGAATTTTTGTTGACTGTGGTCCTCACATAGGAAGTGGTAGGCTTCCTCTTCTTCAGCACCACCACGATGCCCTTGCCCTTGCCGTCGACAGCTGGCTTGATGCCCACTGTCTTCCAGTGGATCAGCCTGTTTGTAGCTGGATGAGTTTCGGGCCTTGAGGTTTTGTTGGGCCCAGTGCTCTGCTTGTTGCGCTTGATGAGGAAGCTAGAGCGGTTCCGAAGGCCCATCTGCTGCAGGTGGGCTGACATGGCTGGTGCCGTTCTTGTGGAGGCTGCAGAGACAGAAAGTCTATTATTGTTATTTCTTTAGGCTAAGATATTGTATCTCTAGAAGGTGTTTGACCTAAAATAATTATTCCTCTATCAGATCATCCAGAACCAGAGAAAGGTCCTGTAATGGGAATGCAAATTTGGAAGATCTTCCCTGCCCCTAGGCTAAAATGCACCTGAAGTCTGGGGAGGGAGGCTTGTTTTTCCGTAGATACTTCTTGATTGGCCAGTGGGTCAATAAGGTTGTTACATTCTCTGAGCCAGGAGAAGGCTATATAAGCCCTGATGTGTAGCTTTGTTTTGGGACTCACTTTGAGAAGTGTTCTGTGATTTGATCTGAATTCTGGGAAGCCCTTGTTGAGAGTCCCCCGGCTTTGAAAAACCCAGATGTGGAAAGCCAGATGTTGACTGGGTATGGATGTAATGGTTGGACAGTTTGGAAAGCTGTCTACTTGATCTGTTAATGTCTTGATAATTCTGTCTGTATATTTTGAAGTTTGGGGTGCTGACCTTTTTCCCCTGAACAAGGTAAACAATATAGGTCTGACTGATTAAAGTAAGCTTGTTAACCCATTTTGAGTTGCTTTCCTTTAACAGAGCAGATCCAAGAACCTGTATGGGCAGCAAACCCTGAAGATGCGCTTGGGGTGCTTGCTGCTACAGGTCCCAAGGGGCAACAAATCAGATCTCATTGCTTCCTATGAAATACAAAGAAAGGTGTGAACAGGGAACAGGCTCGGGTGAGGCTCAATCATAGGACAGTGAGGGCCTGGACTATATGGAAGTATGGAACAAGGAAAAGTCTAAAAGTAACAGGTCCTGGAAGAGAAAAGAATTTGACAAAATCTATAATATAGACAACACTGAGAGATGGGAATAGATGTGAACAGGACGACAGTACACTTGGTGAATTCAGAAATGGAAGTTGCTAGTAGAATGCCACAGAATTCTGCCCTGTGTCCTGTTCTGCTGAACATTTTTATCTATGACTTGGAAAGTGGCAAAGTAGCATGTTCCTTATATATGCAGAAAATACCCTGGATGATAGAATTGGAATCCAAAGATTTCAACAGTCTAGAATGATGAACTGACTCTAATAAGCTTAAATTGGATTACTTAGATTGGTGATTGACCAGGATAAGTACTTCCTCCACTGCTGATGGCCAAGCTGAGACAGTAAGATGGTAACATACTGCCCAGAATGCTGGACCTGGAGTACAGAAGACTTGAGTTCAAAGCCTGCCTCAGCCACAAGCTCTGTGACCCTGGTCAAGGCATTCAACCCTTTTCAATCTCAGTTTCCTTCTCTAAAAAATAAGGATGATATGCACCTACCTCACAGGGGTTTTTGTGAGAATTAAATGAAATAATATATGTATAGCACTTTTCGAATCTTAAAAGTACTGTGTTTGTCCTTGGAACTGATGACGTGACTTGTAGTTAACTTTGATTTGAGTGAGGGAGGGCCATGCAAGGTGGCCTCACTTTTTCCTCTAGAGCCATCAGGGTCCAGTGGCCAGATATTCATTAGGATGACTGGAGATGGCCCAGGATGCATTGGGAGACCCTGGTCCTTGTAGGCTAAGTCCTTTTAAGGTTCTCACTTTGAGTGAGGTAACGCCCATACAGTGAATAAGAGTATATATTATGTCATACTTAAATATATATATATATATTATATATACTATGATATATATATAAACTTAAAAGTTCTATGTAAATGCTAGCTACCATTATCAAAATCCCTTCATGCCATCCCAGCTTGTACTTCTTTCTGTAAAGTACAATATAAAAGACCTTACCCAATATACTGGTTACCTTCTTTTGGTGATTGTAGTATTTCACAAAGATCAATATACAGTAGTACTCTGGCTTCTTTTCTAGTTATACAAGTCTACACCCATGTCTCCTAATCAGCACTTAAATGATTGAATGAAAAGCATTTATTAAGTGCTACTACTCCTCAAGTATAGTGCTGAGATCTCAGGACACAAATACAAAAGCAAGTCTTCTTAAAGAACTTACAAATTCTTACTGGAGAAAGCAACATTTATATGGGAGTGGAAAAAGAGGGTTTTCAAACATTCCTAATGAGATGGTCAGAATTGAGAAGGTACTAAGAAGTGGAAACACACGAGGAGAAAACAGAGAAAGGTAGACATATTTGATCAGTTGGAAAAGACTAGGTGAAGATGCAATGTTTACAAGTAAAAAGAAGAAAAGGAATAACTAGTAAGGTGAAATTAAATAAGATAGGGGACATAGGTGTGGTTTTGCCCTATTTTGTCGGTCTTAGGAGGAAAAAAAGGCAAAAAGGGAGGGGACTCATTATCCCACACAGTAGAGATACAAATCATAGAAACAATAGAAAATTTCATCAAAGGAAATGACTATGAGATAACATAACCAATTTATAGGATGGAGCTAAATGAGTCCTTGGGGAAATTTTTACATCTATAAATTATTTCATCAACAAAAGAAACAAAGAATTGGACATATAACTAAAGAAACTAGAAAAACAACAAATCAGAAGCCTTCAATTTAAAACCAAAATAGAAATCCTGAAAAATCAAAGAAGAGATTAAAAAAATTGAAAGCCAAAAAACCCCAGAAAACATCAAGTGGGTGAATAAAAATGTTTTTGTTAAAAAAAAAAAACTAATAAAGTTAGCTAGTCTGATTTAAAAGGAGAGGAAAACCAAATTGCTTGTATGAAAAAGGAGAATTCACAATAAATGAAGAAGAAAGGAATTATTTCACTCAATTACATTTTAATGAAACTGACAATTTTAGATGAAATGGATATTTACAATAATATAAAATTCCCAGAATAAAAAGAGAAGAAATTGATAATTAACTCAGTATCAGAGAAAAAGAATAAGCCTTAAATGAACTCACAAAGGAAAAATCTCTAGGAATAGATATATTTACAAATGAATTCTATTAAATATCAAAAGAATAATTAATTCCAATATCACATAAACTGTTTACAAAAATGGGAAAAGAAAGGACTCTTCCAAGCCTTTTCTGTAATATAAATATTTTTTGATACAGAGACAAAGTAAACTATAGACCAATGTCCCTAATGAACAACAAAGAAATAGGAATTAAAGGGAAGGGTTGGAGTAGAATCTATTAAACTTCAAATGAACTAAAAAAAAGGCAAAAATATTAAATATTAGCAAATAGGCTACAAAAATACATTCAAAAGATTATACATTAGGACCAGGTTGGATCTATACGATGAATGAGGAATTGGTTCAATAAAACGATAACTATTAATAAAATCAGACATGTTAATAAAAAAATAACAAAAATCACACTATTATATCAATAGATGGTAAGAAGGATTTTAATAAAATCCAATACCTGTTTCTACTTAAAAAAAAAAACCACTTGAAAATATAGGGATAAAGGGACTTTTCCTTAAAAATGGCAATTAGTACCTAAACTTATCTAAAACCAAGAGCAAACATTCTATGTAATAAAGAATGGTTGAGGAACTTTTCAATAAGATCAGGGTAAAGTAAGGATAACCTTTATTACCACTACTATTTAGTATTGTACTAGAAATGTTACCTTAGAAAGAAAAAATAAAGTCGAGGGAAATAACATAGGTAAAGAGGAAACAAACCTATTGATTGTCTTTTTTTTTTCCAAAACAATTTATTAACTTCTGGTTTATATCATTCATTTCCACCAAATTTTGAGATACAAATTTTCTCCCCGTTTTCCCCTACCCACCGCCCCAAAATAGCAGTCCCAGAGGACATTCCCTCCTCCAATCTGCCCTCTCCCATATCTTCTCCCTTCAAGTTTTCCAGCAGGGCATGGTGGATCTCTATGCCCCAGTGCCTGTATAACTTATTTCCCAATTACGTGTAAAACAGTATTAATAAAAACGATTGACTTTTGCAGATGATATGGATAGTATATATAGAAAACCCTAGAGTCAGGGAGGCCAGGTGGCGCAGTGAGTAGAGCACCAGCCTTCGAGTCAGGAAGACCAGAGTTCAAATCCAGACTCAGACACAACGCAAAAACTAGCCATGTGACCTTGGGCAAGTCACTTAACCCCAATTGCCCTACAAAAAAAACAAAAAGAAAACCCTAAAGTCACTAAAAATTTAATTGAATCAAAAAATTCAGCAAATTTGCAGAGTATAAATGTAAATCCACATGAATTTCTGTACGTTACCAATAAAATGCAGTAGAAAGATATAGAAAAAAAAATGCATTTTAAAATAACTATAGAAGGGGCTGCTAGGTGCTAAAACAGTGAATAGAGCATTGGCCCTGGAGTCAGGAGGATCTCAGTTCAAATCCAGCCTCAGACACTTAACCCTTGCTAGCCATGTGACCTTGGGCAAGTCACTTAACCCCAATTGCTCTGCCCTCCCCCCTCCAAAAAAAGCAAAAAAAAATTACTACAGAATGTATAAAATATATCAGTCTACCTTTCTAGACACATACAGAAAGTATATGAAAACAACTACAAAACTTTATTGAAATGGAGACATAGTTATTTTGGAGTCAGGACTAGCACCCAGAGTTCCAGATTCACAATTCACAATTCTAATACAACTTAGGGATGCCTTCTTACTACTAGAAATAAAAGAGAAACAAAATCTAGAAGACCTCTCCAAATCTAACCCCCACTGCTCTCCTATACAA